>NW_007263561.1:0-822 GCF_000164805.1 Carlito syrichta | reverse complement strand
CAGTGTTAACTCTGAATTCAAATAAAAGGAAAAGTCACAGCGAAGACTCGTTTTCTTCTACGAATGAGAGTACCTATTTTATGTTACATACATTTGTGATGTTACATGTAGGGGTTCCTTACTATGGAAACAATTACTACAAATCATGCAGAATTAAATGATAATAAAGTCCTATCAGAAATATGCAAAATGTATATACACGATGGAATATAACACAGTCATGAAGAAAAAGCAAAATTATGGGCTTCACAGCAACCTGGATGGATTTAGAGTCCATCATTCTCAGTGGTTTATCACAGAAACAAAGATCTGAGTACTACATGTACTCACTCATAAGTGGACCCTGAGCGTTTATTATAATACTGTAAGAAAGGGATTGGCAGTAGTGGGACACTGCGGGGGAGGGAGGAGGACACATAACATCAACTAGGGTACCCAAACTTTTCCTGCACTATGACCACATATGTACCTAACCATGAATTGTACCCCACATTTTTAAAATTAAAAATAAATATACAAAATGTATGGTAAAAATCACAAATGATAATTCAAGGTATAACAGGGCTATGAATGGAGTGTTCAATTTTATAAGGACACACTCTGATAAACTAAAACTGTGTGAAATTCTTACTCTTTGGTAACCAAAATACACTGAAGAGTTTAAGTTATTTCTTCCACAGATTTTGGTTAAAACTTCTTTTGAAGCAATTGGAAGTAGATGTTTAAGTCAATCAAGCAACTGTACAGTTATTTCCCACTGAATTGATCACATACAATCTATGTGTAAGATATGTTTCTTTGAGCTACCATCAAACAGGATAC
>NW_007263560.1:0-852 GCF_000164805.1 Carlito syrichta | reverse complement strand
TAGTAGTATGAGCAAATAAAACATGTTTCTTAACAATTTGAGTGTTTTCTTTCATAAAAATATCTGTTTATGTTTTTAGCCCACTTTGTAATAAGGTATTTTTTTCTTGTCAGTTGTTTGAGTCCTTGCAGATTCTCGATACTAGTACTTTGTCAGATGCATAGTTTACAAATATTCCCCAGAGATTGGGAACCAAAATACAGTCTGGGAAGCCTCACTGAGTTGAAGTGGAAATCAGAGTTTTCAGAAGATGAGGTAGTTTCACGTGGTAGAGCAGAGTTTTATTTAAAAATAAGAAAAATCATACAAAAACTCCCAAACACACAAAAATCCATAAATCTGCATAGGTGTCTCCTTTAGGCTAGTCTAGATGTTTGGCTCCTCTTGTGTAAAGTAAAAGTACAAAAATTATGAAGAATAAAGCATAAGTTGTAAGAATAAGAACTCCCATCACTCACAGAGGATTAGAAAAAATTTTAAGAACACTTTTGAACTTTCAAAAGAAAAAAAAAAAAGAATCCCTTGTGGTCATCCAGGACATTCAATGGAGAAGTCTGAGGGATAAATTATTTGCAAAGAGAAGGTCATCAAAGATCAGCCATATAAAAAACTTTTAAAGAGTGCTAAAAAGGATTAGACTAATTTGTAATTAGCTTAATTGTTTACCAAAAAAAGCAAACAATCTTAAAAGAAAGATATTAGGACCTAGGCCCTCAACAAAGTAACTTTAAAAATATGGAATATCTGATTTCTGAATGAAAAGAAGAAAAAATGTGACCCATAATAAACAAAAATCTGTGAATATAGAAGGACTCAGAAAACATAAGCAATTACAAAATTATAAGACAGCTG
>NW_007263559.1:0-311 GCF_000164805.1 Carlito syrichta | reverse complement strand
TTTGTTTTGACATATGTTGATGTATTTAATAACATTTATGGTTTTACGAATGTTGAACCAGCCTTGCATCTCAGAAATGAAGCCTACTTGGTCATGATGGATGAATTTTGAGATGTATTGCTGAATACGGTTTGCTAGGATCTCGAGAATTTTATCATCTATGTTCATCAAAGATATTGTCCTGAAGTTCTCTTTTTTTGCTAGATCTTTAACTGGCTTGGGTATCAATGTGATGTTGGCTTCGTAAAATGATTTGGAGAGCGTTCCATCTTTTTCAATCACCTGGAATACCTTCAGTAGGATTGGTATCA
>NW_007263558.1:0-341 GCF_000164805.1 Carlito syrichta | reverse complement strand
TTTTCAAGTCAGCTAGTTAAGTATGCTGGCTAGCTATTTAGATAGCTAGCTACATAGATAACTAGGAAGTTAAGTGAGGTGGCTAGCCATTTTGCTAGCTTAAGTCAGCTAGGTAAGTCAGCTGTCTAGCCTGCTGGCTAGATAGGTAGCTAGCTAATTAAGTCAGGTAGTTAAGTCTGCTGGTAACCAGCTGGCTAGCAAGTTGCACCAGCTGGTTAAGTCAGGTTGCAAACAGCTGACTAGCTAGTTATTTCCGCTAGTTATTTCAGCTGGCTATCTAGGAAGGTAGCTATATTCATTAGCTAGCTATGGTAGCTAGGTAGCTAGTTAAGTCAGCTACT
>NW_007263557.1:0-475 GCF_000164805.1 Carlito syrichta | reverse complement strand
CTTTCAATTTCTTTCCATTCCTCTCCATGTCATTCTTCTCAATTCCTCTCCATTCCATTCAATTCCTCTCCATATTTCTCCCTTTAGTTCGATTCCATTCCTCTCCATTCCATTCCATTCTCCTCTCATTCCATTTCTTTCCTATCCATTCCACTCCACTCTATTCCATTCTTTTCCCTTACAATCCTCCCAGTCATTTACATTCTGCTGCATTCTATTTGTTTCTCTCCATTCCATTCCATTCCTCTCCATTCCATTCCTTTCCTGTCTATTCCAATCGATTTCTCTGAATTCTCACCCATTACATTCCATTCTTCTGAATTCAATTCCATCCTTCTCCTTTACTCTTCATTCCTCTCGATTGCATTCCATTTTACTCCATTCTTCTCCATTCCACTCGATTGCATTCCATTCCTCTCCATTCATTTCCATTCCATTCCATTCCTCTCCAATCCATTCCTCTCCATTCAGTTTC
>NW_007263556.1:0-988 GCF_000164805.1 Carlito syrichta | reverse complement strand
AGGATCCCAAGGGTCAAAGTCAAATGCCATCTTATGCCAACCACTCTGAGCTGCCTCCTGAGGCAGACAATAAGGATCTATGCTGTTCCTCGGAGGACCTAGGATGTGTTCCTCTTTTTGTCCTCATAGCTCAAAATGCCCACCAGTTGTCACAAATGAGTTGGTCCTCACAGCCAGAGAGGCCACAACTCGAGGAGACATGTGTTTGGTTTAATGCGGAACATTTGTTCTCTTATATAAGGACACATTTTTTTCTTTGAGTTGGGGTCTTAATCAATTGTGCAGGCTGAAGTACTGTGACATAATCACAGTTCACTACAGCCTTGACCTCTTAGGCTCAATCAATCCTCCCACCTCAGCCTCCCAAGTAACTGGGACTATAGACATGTGACACCATGTCCTGCTATTATATTTTTATTTTTTTATAGAGATGAGGTCTTGCTTTGTTGCCCAGGCTGATCTCAAACTCCTGGGCTCAAGTGATCCTCATACCTCAGCCTCCCAAAATGTTGGGTTTACAGGTGTGAGTCACCATGCCCAGCCTCAACAGGGATGCTTCTAAACTTTGTAGTGAATTAGTATCTGGATTACAGATAATGGTGACCAAGAAATTTCAGGAGACTGAGAAGCTCTTCAAACCTGGAAACCCTCACAGAGTCACTAAGAGTGGCTTTCCAGGTGCAATAAACAGGCTGGTGTTGACCATGAGTTTGTAGAGTGAGGGAACAATAAGGAAAATTACCTCACAGAAGAGATAACACAGAAGGAAGCACTTTTGGAATGTCCAGTGGGAACAATGGAGGAAACAGTAGGTTTTATATTGTGGTCTACAGTTATCTGCCATGACAAGTGCTGACACTGGTACCAGGGATGAATAGAGGCCAGAGTAACTCCTGGAGACACCTAGAAGTTTTGTTGCAGACCAATCCTCCTTGTACTAAGCCACACTTTGGATCATGACACTACACATTCTTGGACATCTCCCTCA
>NW_007263555.1:0-799 GCF_000164805.1 Carlito syrichta | reverse complement strand
TTCCTTGGGAAACAGGGTCTCAAATGTGTGCTGCACCGTTTATTGGCTGTCAATGTTATTCCAACTTGGTGCATGCTGCAAAACATGAGGCTCAAAGTTTCTCATTTTCAATTATGCAATGCACATCGCATTTGTTGACCTAAGAGTACTTCAATAGGTCGCGTACTGGAAGGTGCAACTAAATGGTGCCGCCCGGTGTGAAACGGGAACTCCAGAGTAGAGTAAGCATGCAGTACTTGGGGAATTCGCTTGGTGAATTCTAAGATGTTTCTCCATTTGAAATCTCTGTGTTGTAGGAAACGCCGTTGCTGTGCCATATGAATTGACGAGAAAGAGCTGACTGCCCTTGATGTGCTTGCTTAGAAATGTCAATCTCCCTGGGAAAATGCTGCCTGAGAAGTGGGCTGCACTGTGACTTACTGACATTGAGTGCTGTAATTCACTGTTGCAAGCTGTGATTCCTGATTCTCACTTGTTCTCTTTCGTTGATATTATGCTCCAGAGGGTGACTGCTTCCGCGTGCGAACTGTCAACCTTTCACATTTGGGAAGGCTCAACTCCCTTGATCCACAATGAGTGATCTGTGACATTCACAGTTTCTTGTGGGGAAGCATTATCTGTGACTCGAGCGAATTCCGAGATATTTTTTCTTTATACATTTTCGTGTTACTGCAAAGGTAATTATACTGTCGATGCTTTTCAGAATAGCCTTTCTTAGGCCTGTAGTGAATAGGCAGCTTCCTTGGGTAAGCCCGTGCCAAATATGTGCTGCACTGTGATCTGTTTGCTGTGACTTCTT
>NW_007263554.1:0-332 GCF_000164805.1 Carlito syrichta | reverse complement strand
TTTTTCTGCATCTAATGATATAATAATGTGGTTTTGTTTTGACATCTATTGATGTATTTAATTACATTTATGGTTTTATGAATGTTGAACCAGGCTTGCATCCCAGGGATGAAGCTACTTGGTCATAATGGATGATTTTTGAGATGTGTTGTTGAATCCGGTTTGCTAGGATCTTGTTGAGAATTTTAGCATCTATGTTCATCAAAGATATTGGCCTGTAGTTCTCTTTCTTTATTGGGTCTTTACCTGCCTTGGTATCAATGTGATGTTAGCTTTGTAAAATGATTTGGGGAGAGTTCCATCTTTATCATTCACCTGAAATACCTTCAGTA
>NW_007263553.1:0-606 GCF_000164805.1 Carlito syrichta | reverse complement strand
GAATTAAGAGGCTGACTTAAATAGCTAGCCAGCTGGATAGGCAGCTGACTTAACTAGCTTGCTACCTAGATAGACAGTTGGATAGCCAGCAGACTTAATTAGTTGGCTTAACTAATTAGACTTAATTAGTTGACGGGTTAGCTAATTAAGTCAGCTCGTTAATTTGGCTTGCTAGCCAGCTGAACACTAGCTGACTTAACTAGTTAGTCAACTGGCTAGCCATCCGACTTAGCTAGCTCTCTACCTAGCTAACTGGCTGGCTTGCCAGCTGACTTGACGAACTGACTTAATTAGCTAACCAGCAGGCTAGCTAAATGACTTAACTGGTTTGCTACCTACCTAGCCAGCTGTCTAGTCAGCTGACTTAAGTTGGTCACTAAAGTATCTAGATAGCTGGCTAGACAGCTGAAACAACTAGCAAGCTACCTAGCTAGCATGCTGGTTTGCCAGCTGACTTAACTAGCTGAATTGACTAGCTAGCCAGCTGGCTAGCCAGCTGAATTATTTTCCTAGATAACTAGCTAGCCAGCAGGCTAACCACTTAACTTTCTGACTTAACAAACTAGCCAGCTGGCTAGCCTGTAGAATTAACTAGCTAGGAACCTG
>NW_007263552.1:0-751 GCF_000164805.1 Carlito syrichta | reverse complement strand
CTTTTGAGAGTTTGGGTTAGTTCTGTGTTTTGGTCTTCGAGCTCTGAGATTCTATCTTCTGCTTGGCTGATTCTGCTTTCCATGCTTATTAGTCTGTTGTTCATTTCCATCAAAGTATTCTTTACTGCTGTCATTTCTGACATCAGCTCCTTCCTATTTTCCTCTTGTCTCTCCTCAATTTTTTAAATTCTCTCCATTAATGTCTTGATGTCTGGGTTTGTTGCATGTAACCAGTTATTCTGGGGGCTCTTCATTGTTTGTGTTCCAGAATCTGTTTTCTCAGTGCCTGATCTCCCAGGGGTCTGTGTGAGGCCTATATTCTTCTTTTGGTTTTTCTTCATTTGTGTGGTTTTTCCCCCTCCCTACTTTTTCCTTCCCTCCACGTCACTGTCTTCTTTAATTCTGTTATTCAGAGGTAAAGGGATTGGTTTTACTTCTGTTTGTTCATTCTCCTACTCTTTATGTATGCCCTCTTCCTTTGGTCAATTCTGGAGTTGCACTGTAGGTTGGGGGTGGTCCTTTTTGCAGTTTTGAGATTTACTTAAGGGGGGACCTGTGATTCAAAATTTATCTGCAGGTCCTGGTATTCGCTGACAGGTGTGTGGATAATCTGGAACCCACTTCCCACTGCCTTGGAGTCTGTCCGTGCAGTGGGGCTGTAGGTTTGCTCCCTGAAATAAAATGTGGTTAACAGAGTGGAGAGAATGGAGCAGACATTGGGTTGAAGAGGGGGGTGGAGAGATAGAGGAGT
>NW_007263551.1:0-769 GCF_000164805.1 Carlito syrichta | reverse complement strand
AGGATTTTCCTTTCATAGCTACTTTGTTAGGCGAATTATTATGTGTCTGGGAGTTGGTCTTCTCGATTCTTGTCTTGCAGGGGTTCTCTGAATCTCTTGTGTTTGAATTTTTTCATCCTTAATGAGATGAGGGAAGTTTTCTTGAATGATTTCATGAAATGTTTGTTCCAGCGTGGCTTCGGTTTCTCTTTCTGCCTCAGGAAGCCCAATTATTCTTAGGTTTGGTCTCTTGAAGTGATCATTCATCTCTTGCAGGTTTTGTTCTGTCTTTTTTAGCTTCTTTTCTATGCTTTTGACAGTTTGGGTTAGTTCTGTGTTTTGGTCTTCAAGCTCTGAGATTCTTTCTTCGGCTTGGCTGATTCTGCTTTCCATGCTTATTAGTCTGTTGTTCATTTCCATCACAGTATTCTTTACTGCTGTCATTTCTGACAACAACTCCTTCCTATTTCCTTCTTGTCTCTCCTCAATTTTTTTAATTCTCTCCATTAATGTCTTGATGTCTGGGTTTGTTGCATGTAACCAGTCATTCTGGGGACTCTTCATTGTCTGTGTTCCAGAATCTGTTTTCTCAGTGTCTGATCTCCCAGGGGTCTGTGTAGGACCTATATTCTTCTTTTGGTTTTTCTTCATTTGTGCAGTTTTTTCCCCCTCTCTACTTTTCCTTCCCTCCACGTCACCGCCTTCTTTAATTCTGTTATTCAGGGGTAAAGGGATTGGTTTTACTTCTGTTTGTTCAATCTCTTATTCTTTATGTATGTCCTCTTACCTG
>NW_007263550.1:0-821 GCF_000164805.1 Carlito syrichta | reverse complement strand
GTGTTTGTACAAAGTGTTTTGTCTTCAACCTTGCATATTCAGTCAACACATCATTTTTCTACGTTTTTTAAGGTCAGCTCATTTATTTCCCACCCTTGTCATTCTGGTTGCTTTGTTCATTTGTAGCACGGTCAGATGCACTTGTCACAATCTGTGTTCCATCTTGGGTTCCCCCAATGTTCAGGCCATATATTTATGCCACAGAGCAGTTCCATCTCTTAAAATATTTCTTGATGCCGCCCTTAAGTAGACAAGGCTTCTTCCAGTCCCTGGTCTCCTCCTAGCCCTTGGAAACTCTTGATGTGTTACACTCCGGTAGCTTTGCTTTTTCCTGAATGTCAAATAAATGGGATCATACAACATGCACCCCTTTGAGTCTGGCTTCTTTCACTTAGCAAAATGCGCTTATGATTCTTCCAAGTTATTGTGTGATCACACAGTTTGTCCCATTTTATTGCTGAATTGTATTATATGGATGCATCAGTTTGTTTATCTGTTCAACTGTTGAAGATTATCTGGGTTGTTTTCAGTTTGGATATTATGAATAGAACTGCTATAAGAATGTACATACTGGTTTTTGTGTGAACGTAATTCTTCAGTTCACTTTGATTCTCTAGGAGTGGGTTTCCTGGGTCATATATTTAATTGTATGATAAATTGTCAAACTTTTTCAAAGTACTTGTACCATTTTGCATACCTACCAGTAGCATATGAGAGTTCAAATTGCTCTATCGTTCTCAGCATTTGATATTGTCAATTATTTAGACAAGTTATTCTAATTAATAGGTATATAGTGATACCACATTGTGGTTTTCTTTTTC
>NW_007263549.1:0-709 GCF_000164805.1 Carlito syrichta | reverse complement strand
AAAAAAAAAACCTGGAGATAATAAGATTATTACGTAAGATTTTGTGAAAAACAAAAGGATAAACGATGAGTAGTGTTTTGTTCTGTTTCTGCTGAGAGTAAGCGTTTAATAAAGGCTTTATTTTAGGGCCAGGTTTTACATCTAATATCAGGATACATTCTCTTTTAACTGCTTCTAAGCATCGGAAGTGGTTCCTGCATTGCGTGATTGTCATTTGGGAAAAAGGGGCTATAGGATGGCAAAATGATGCATAGAGACTGGAAAGTGGGAAAATATGCACACTGAGAGGCAGGGTTGTTTTAAGGGTTGTTTGAAGGATTGGTAATAGAGAAATGGTGGTCTTTAAAGAAAAGTTGAGTTGTGGTTGTTGGCAGCAAAGTCATTCAAGTAGCTGCATCCTGCAGCGACATTTTAAACACATTGTTCTCTGCCAAATCTGTTTAGAAGCACCAAGGCCATCCTCAAAACCTGATTCACAGTCCATTCTCTAGTCTATACTTAGAAAAAAAGCACGCTTTTAGGTTATGCTAGATAAACAAACAAAAAAATGGCATTGGTGATTAAAACCATCCTGATTAATTTATCATATGTATTTAACTTACCCATCTCTAATTATGACTTCCCTGAGATTTTTTTTAGAGCTTTGTTTTCCCACCTAGTAGATCAAGCAATAGGAGAAGAAAAAGCACTGTTTAGTCAATATCCTAAG
>NW_007263548.1:0-729 GCF_000164805.1 Carlito syrichta | reverse complement strand
GGGAGAATCAGGTATTACAGAAAAAACAAAGCCAGTGTAATACTTTGGTTCCCTATACAATGAAGTGCACTTTAGAAGAATGTCTCCGGTGGAAGGATGCTTGTTTCCCGGAAACAAAACAGAGGCGTTCACGCCTGGCCGTCAAAGGAAGGTGCAGAGTCATTTTTACTCGCCATTATTCACCAGTGTAAAAAGAGAAACCTTTTCAGCATTCACTGGTGAATGAAGCATGCCTTGTTACCAAGGGCTGTGGATATGGTGTCCAGTGACTTCGGCACATGAAGGTGGACTCTCTTGGCCAAAAGCTCCCTGACTACGATAGAGTATGTAAAGGGAAACTCAAAAAATCAGGGATGACAGTACGCACAGAGCTACCTTACTACAGACTGAAAATGAATAGCGTGGCATTGCACCCTGGAATACCCTGTCCAAAAGAAGACCCACATTCACCACAACTTTATCATCGGCTCTCCATGCTTATTAATCAAGGAAAAGTGCACAGCACTGGTGTTCCTTATTAGGTGTAAATGCAATACGCAAACACCATTTAGATTTCTCACCATGAACTAATGATGCTCTACATCAAGTAACTGTGGAGCACTTATACCAATCATTCGGGTCCTATGGATTGCATATTCCAATCCGTGAAACACAGAGGTTCCACTCTCTTAGGAAAAGGTCTTCTCTGGAAAGGAACACAAATCAACGGGAACAAGTGTGAAAGAGGTA
>NW_007263547.1:0-475 GCF_000164805.1 Carlito syrichta | reverse complement strand
TTGCCAGCTGGCTAGCTAAGGAGCGAAGTAGATGAGTCAGTTGGCTAGGCAGCTGGCTAGTTATTTAAGTCAGTTAGTGAATTCATCTGGATTCCTAGCTGGCTAGCTAGGTAGCTAGCTAGTTAAGTCAACTGGCTAGCCACCAGGCTAGCTAGTGTTGCCAGCTAGTTATGTCAGCTCACTAACCAGCCCACTAAATTATGTCAGCTAGTTGAATCAGTTGGCTAACCAGCTGGCTAGCTTGTTATGTCAGCTAATTCATTCACGTGGCTAGCCAACTGGCCAGCTAGGTAGCTCACTACTTTAGTCAGCTGACTAGTCAGCTGGCTACCTGGTTAAGTCAGCTAGTTAAGTCAGTTGGCTAGCCACCTTGCTCATTAGGTAGCTAGCTAATTAAGGTAGCTGGTTAGCTGGTTGGCTATCTCATTAAGTCAGTGAGTTAAGTGAGCTGGCTTGACAACTGGGTAGGTAGGTG
>NW_007263546.1:0-820 GCF_000164805.1 Carlito syrichta | reverse complement strand
GTCACAGTGACAAGTGGACATGCATTTTGTGCCCTCTGGTATCACAAACCAATTTTAGTAGCCGAGAAAAAGTTGGCTATGACACAAGCTTCAGACAATCAATTACCTATAGATTTCATGTCTTAAACTAAACCATCCATAAAATATGTTTGCTAAAGAGGCTTTTACAAAGTCAAACTATGGACTGGCAAAGATCATTTACCAGGTCATCAAGAGGCTATAGAATATAATGACTAAGAAAATGTTCACTAGAGTCAAATTACCAAGGTTTGAATTTGTTCCTATTGCCTGTTTAAATTATATAATTTGTTTTTCTAGTTCTCCATCAGTAACATGGTCATAATCCCAGTACTCTACCTTTCTAAGGCATCAGGATATTACATAGAGTAAAAATGCAGGAATGTTTAAATACTACTGAGTTAGCTGTTAATGGAATAAGTACTAAAATGATGGTTCAACTATGAACATTGGTAGCTTCCTTCAAACTAATCGATTCTATTAGGAAAAGCATTCAGGTAAAACACAGCAAGACATGAAAGGAATACTGAATACAGGTTGCTGATTGATTAACTCAAACTATTAGTCAAAGGTGTTGAATTGCCAAAGGCATCCCAAATCTGAGATATTATTCCCAAGTCAAACATTAAGATGCACTCTTTCTACCAGTCCTTCCCTTCTCCCTTCCTTTTTTCCTCAATGTGTGCCATACATCCTGATTTTAAGAAAGTAAACTTTTTGTGCCTCAATTTAAGATAGAGTTGAAGGTGAGCTAGTAATAACAGTATAGGGATTATTTGCTATTATCTGATCTTTCAATTTT
>NW_007263545.1:0-474 GCF_000164805.1 Carlito syrichta | reverse complement strand
CTCATCTCCACAATAAATCAAAAAATTAGCCAGGCATGGTAGCGTGCGCCTGTAGTTCCAGCTACTTGGAAGGCTGAGGCGGAAGGATCGCCGGAGCCCAGCAGGTCAAGGCTGCTGTGGCCGGGAGTGGCCACTGCACTCCAGTCTGGGCAACAGAGTGAGACTCCAACTCGGGGGGAAAAAAAAAATCAGCTCCATAGAGATATAATTTACATACAATAAAATTCAACAGTTTTAAATGTACAATTTAATGAGTTTTGACAAATGTAAACAGTCAAGTTCACCGCCACCACCATAATCAGATATGGAACATTTCCATGTGAATGTGTTTTTCAAAACACTTTAAATCAAAGCATGTCACTCTTCTGCTCAACATTTTCTAAGGATTCTCATTTTCCTTAAGTAAAAGTTGAAATTCTTACAATGTCCTACAGGGCTGTGACAGAGGAAAGGCTATGGGTATGCCAAACCATT
>NW_007263544.1:0-730 GCF_000164805.1 Carlito syrichta | reverse complement strand
GCAGAATCTTGTCAATCTGATGAAGTTTTCTTGGATAATTTCATGGAATGTTTATTTCAGGTGGTCTCTGTTTCTCTATCTGCCTCAGGGATTCCCAATTATCTTAGGTTTGGCCTCTTGAAATAATCAGTCATCTCTTGGGGAGTTTGTTTTGTCTTTTTAAATTTATTTCTGTTTTTTACAGGTTGGGTTAGTTCCATATTTTGTCCTCAAGCTCTGGGATTCTTTCTTCTGCTTGACTAATTCTGCTTCTCATGTTTATCAATTTGTTATTTATTTCATTCGCTATATTCTTTATTGCTTTGATTTTAGTTATTGACTCCACTGTTTTCTCTTGTCTCTTCTTCCTTCCTCCCTCCCTCCCTCTCTCCCTCTCTTCCTCTCTCTCTCTCTCTCTCTCTCTCTTTCTTTCAAACAGGGTTTTGCTCTGTCACCCAGGCTGGAATGCAGTGGTGTGATCATAGCTCACTGTAACCTCAAACTTCTGACCTCAAGTGATCCTCTTGCTTCAGCCTCCCAAGTAGTTGGAACTACAGGCATGCAGCACCATGTCTAGCTAATTTTTTTTTGCGGAGCGGGAGGTGGCAGGGGTATAGAGATGAGATCTTGATATATTACCCAGGCTAATCTCAAACTTCTGGCCTCAAGTGATTCTCTGGCCTCAGCTTCCCGAATGGGATTATGGGCATGAGCCATCACACTTAGACTCAATGTTTTTTAAAATTATTTT
>NW_007263543.1:0-742 GCF_000164805.1 Carlito syrichta | reverse complement strand
ATTCTGTTATTCAGGGGTAAAGGGATTGGCTTTACTTCTGTTTGTTCAATCTCCTATTCTTTATGTATGTCCTCTTACTTTGTTCAATTCTGAAGTTGCACTGTAGGTTGGAGGTGGTCCTTTTTGCAGTTTTGAGATGTACTTAAGGGGAGAGCTGTGATTCAAAATCTGTCTGCAGGTCCTGGTATTCGCTGACAGGCGTGTGGATAATGTGGAACCCACTTCCCACTGCCCTGGAATCTTTCTAGGGCAGTGGGGCTGTAGGTTTACTCCCTGAAATAAAATGTGGTTAGCAGAGGGGAGAGAATGGAGCAGATAGTGGGTTGAAGAGGGGAGTGGAGAGATAGAGGAGTAAAGGGGGAAACAAACGAGTGTGCCAACAAATAGAGAGAGAGGCCTATACTGAAACAGATAAAAACAATAGACCACAGCTACAGTCGAACCAACTCTCATACAAACAAAAATAAAACATATAGTGATGCTAACATACCAGCTATCCAACCACCTTATTAGTGTGTTGTTCCTCTATACAAAGACATGTTTTACAGACAGAATAAAAGAGAAGAAAAGGAAAAGGAAAAGAGAAAAAAGGGAACAATAGAGTAGGAATAGAATTAAGTCATTAAACTAATAGAATCAATGAAGCACACTCTGTGACATTTCGTTTAGGTCCAATGTCCTTTCAGGTCTGATTTCTAGTTTTCTTTTCAAGCTGGTAAATTAGTTTGCAGTTAGGGTCAGG
>NW_007263542.1:0-765 GCF_000164805.1 Carlito syrichta | reverse complement strand
TCACAGCACATGAAGGAAGTTCTAGGGTATATGACTGGAATTACCGGAGAGCTGAAATTCAGTGCAAAGATGTCCTTTAACAACTGTTATTTAATTAGCCATCATCATGGATTCCTTCCAGAGTCACGACAGTTCAATAAGTGCATTTAATTGAAAATAAATTTTCCAGACACACCACCTCCCATGGAGGCAGCTCAGCAGTGGCCACGTCACTGGTGAAATGTGCCGTGGGGGGGGCATGGTGGGAAGGGAAGGGGTGTGTGCTATCTCAGATGGGGCAGTGTGGTAGCTCTGGGCTCCTTTGTCCAGTTCCAAGTGGCTTTAGACTCCTGGAAAAGTTACTTTTTGCTTCCCACTCCATCTTCACCAACCCGGGGACATACCCCACTTCCAGAGGGCTGTACCCAACCATGTGCTTGGAGAGGTCACATCATCTGTAAATTCCCAGAGCTCGTGGACTTTCATCTTTGCTACTTGGCATTATTTAACATCTCTGAGTAGCAGTTTTCTCTTAAAAAAGAAAAATAAATTGGTATACTCACATTTCCCAGGATGGCTGGGAAGGGTGACCATATGCATGATCAACCCTGTGCTCTAGACAGTGTCTGGGACCCAGGGTGGTGGGAGGAGGGCTGGAGCATGGAGGGGAGACCAGTCCCTTCCCTGCCAGGATGGACCAAGTGTGGGCAGTAGTACCAGGGTCACCTGGGAGCCCAGCATTCATGAAGAAGCTCCACCCCACAGAGAGAAGCTGACCATAATCTG
>NW_007263541.1:0-722 GCF_000164805.1 Carlito syrichta | reverse complement strand
TCTCTCTCTCTCTCTCTCTCTATATATATATATATATATATATATATATATTTTCTCTCTTTCTTCCTCCACCCAATTGCCAGCGCCATCTCCACCTTTCAGGTACCCTGAACATGGCTTGAGCTGGACTCCATGTAGACAATATACCTGGAGGAACTCAAATCATTTTACCGAAAAGACACCTGCACAAGTATGATTTTTGCAGTTCCAATCAAAATTGCAAAAAACGTAATACCTATATGTCATCCATAAAAGCTGGAATGGATAAAATAAATGTGGTATATACACAGTGGAATAATATGCAGCCATAAAAAAGGACAGATATAAGGATTTTGCAGAATGTTTGATGGATATGAGGTATGCCATTTTCAGTGATTTATAACAGAAACAAAGAAGAGAGTTCCATGTATTCTCACTCATGAGTTGAACTTCATCACTTAGAGTGCTGTAAGAAAGTGATTGGTAGTTGTGGAAAATTGTTTAGGGTGAGGAGTGAGAATGGCAGTGGAGGGATACTGCTAAGGAAGGGAGTGGCATACCTCATCAACCAGGGACCGTTCATAATCAATGTGTGTATATCTAAATCTGAACTGTACCCCACATTAAAAAAAATTAAAATAAATAATTAAATAAGTGAAACCTGTAAAACATGCAACTGACTTTACTTGTTTTTTCTATTTTTTTATTTTTTTTACGTTAAAAATGGTTACAATTCAGGGTTG
>NW_007263540.1:0-542 GCF_000164805.1 Carlito syrichta | reverse complement strand
TGTGATAGGGACAAAGAACAGAAAGACCGAAGGGAAAAAAAGGAAGAGGGTTAAGGTCGAACCTTCACACGTCTATTGACATATCTCTTAAACTATAAAAAATGAATATAAAAAAGACCCAGAAGAACGAAAGAACAAAAACTAACAACAAAATCAAAAGATAAACATTCAATCATTCACATACACATAAAGAGAAAATGACAAATAAAAGAAGAAAGAAACAGAAAAAGAAAAGGAAAAGAAAAGAAAAATTTGAGAGGGGGGAAGATGCAGATCAAACCCTCACTAACACATTTATGCACAATGGAAAAATATTTTTAAAATAGATGAATTAGCAAGAAAGCAGTTAAAATTTTTTAATTTAAAAAGTAGCCGGGCTCGGTGGCTCAGCCTGTAATCCCGCGCCTTTGAGAGGCTGAGGTGAGTGGATTGCCTGAGCCCACGGGTTCGAGACTCGCCTGGGCAGCGAGACCTCATCTCTACAATAAATCAAAAAATCAGCCGGGCGTGGGAGTGCATGCCTGTAATTCCAGCTACTTGGA
>NW_007263539.1:0-449 GCF_000164805.1 Carlito syrichta | reverse complement strand
TTAGCTAGGTAGTTAGGTAGTTAAGTCCATTGGCAAGCCAGTGGGCTATGTATGTTGGTAGCTAGTTATGTCAGCTGGCTAGCCATCAGGCGTCTAGTTCTGTCAGATAGTTAATTCAGCTGGCTATTCAGCTGGATTACTAGTTAAGTGAGCTAGGTATTCACCTGGCTAGCCAGTTGCCTAGCTCGTTTATGAAGTAGTTAAGTCAGCCTGCTTACCAGCTTCCTAGCTAGTTTCATCACCACATTAAGTCAGTTGGCTAGCCAGCTTGCTAGCTAGTCAAACACCTAGCCAATTCAGATGATTAGACAGCTGGCTGACTAGTTATTACAGGTAGTTAATCAGCTGCCGTGCTAGGTAGCTAGCTAGTTAAGTCAGCTAGTTATGTCAGTTAGCTAGCTAGGTAAGTCAGCTGGCTTGCTAGGTAGTCAGCTATTTAAGTCAGCTAG
>NW_007263538.1:0-469 GCF_000164805.1 Carlito syrichta | reverse complement strand
CTGACTAGCTAGTTAAGTCACCTAGTTAAGTCAGCTTGAGAGCCAGCTGGCTAGCTAGGTCTCTTCCTACTTGAGTCAGCTGTCTAGACAGCTAGCTAGATAGTTAAGTCATCTAATTAAGTGAGTTGATTAGCCAACTGACTGACTACATAGCAAGATAGTTAATTCAGCTGACTAGCAAAAATGCCCGCTATTTAATTCAGCTAATTAAGTCAGCTGGCTAGCTACGTGGTGAGCTAGTTAAGACTGTTGGTTAGCCAGCTGGCTATCTAATTAAGACAGCTAGTTAAGTCAGGTGGATAGCCAGCTAGCTAGCTAGTTAAGACAGCTAGTTGAATCAGCAGTCTCACCAGCTGACTAGCTGGTTAAGTCAAGTAGTTAATCCAGCTGGCTAACCAAGTTTCTAGCCAGTTAGCAAGCTAGTTAAGTTAGCTGGCTAGGTAGCTGGCTAGCTAGATAAGTCAGTTAG
>NW_007263537.1:0-314 GCF_000164805.1 Carlito syrichta | reverse complement strand
GCCTTGTTAGTGCTGTCTCATTCTACTTCCTTCTTAGTGCCGTCTGATAATACTTTCCTTCTTAGTGCCGTCTGATTCTACTTGCGCTCTTACTGTCATCTGACATTACTTGCCTTCTTATTGTCGTCTGATAATACTTGCCTACATAGTGTTGCCTGACTCTACTTAACTTCTTAGGGTCGTCTGATTCTACTTGCCTTCTTAGTTTCGTCTGATACTACTTGCCATCTTAGTGACGTCTGATACTAATTGCCTCCTCTGTGTTGTCTGATACTACCCGCCTTCCTTATGTCGTGGGTTATTCCGAGCACTTT
>NW_007263536.1:0-549 GCF_000164805.1 Carlito syrichta | reverse complement strand
GAAAGTGAAAGGAATGAAAAAATTATTTCACACAAATGGAATCAAGAAGCATGCAGTAGTACTTACACCAATATCAGGTAAAGTAGATGTAAGTCAAAAAACATAAATAAAGACAAAGAAAGCCACATAATGATAAAGGGATTAATTTAGCTGGAAGATATAGCAATTACAAATATCTATGTACCCAATACCACAACACAAATATATCTAAAATAAATATATAAAGCAAATATTAGCACAAAAAAGAAAGATAGACCCCATACAATAATAGTTGGGGACTTCAACAGTGCACTTTCAGCATTGGACAGATCATCTAGACAGAAAAACAACATAGAAACATTGACCTTAAATTGTACTGTAGACTAAATGGGATCCAAGAGACACAGAACATTTTACCCCTGAGCTGCAGAATACATGTTCTTCTCATAAGCACATGAAACACTCTTTAGGTTAGACTATGTTAAATCACAAAACAAGTCTCAACAAATTTCTAAAAATTTAAATCATGTCAAGTATCTTCTCAAATAAAATGAGAAATCAATAATGAGG
>NW_007263535.1:0-658 GCF_000164805.1 Carlito syrichta | reverse complement strand
CCCCAGATTCCTACTTCAACAACCTGATTCTTGATTACGTCTTAGGAAGACGGCCTGTAGTTTTTGGGATTGAGGACTCATATAAGGAAGGTTCCTTATACTTCCTTATCAATATTCCGTGAAGTTTTCTGTATATTACGACCACCATTACCCAGTTTCCTGCTTCACTCTGCAGGATGCTGAGACAGTTCTTGGTGACCGAGAATTCCAGTTTTTTGCATATCAAAAGAAAGACGTCCATAAAGTTCTTTGGGAACTGGAATCCAAGATTCCTGGTTCCCCTTCACAAGACCTCCCCAAAATGTGGAATATTCCAAACCCAAAATCCCAATTCGTACCTGCCCACCCACAAGAATTTTCTGTAATTTGAGGACACCTGACTCGAGAAATTTTGTACCAATATACCTGTTGATTCTGGGGAATATGATTATGGTCATAGATGGTCCCAGGAAATAAAAGGATTTCTAGGTGAAAATCCTTGATTACAACTAACAAGAGGACCAGAAAGATCGTGAGGATCTGTAATGATAGATTTAGCATATCTATGGAGCAAGTAGCTCTGAAAATGTAGGGACCCAGAAGCCCAGATTGCTGATTAAACCTTATCAAGAGGCCATGTAGATTCCGGAAAATGAGAACTCCTAGAACCGGATTTCCT
>NW_007263534.1:0-701 GCF_000164805.1 Carlito syrichta | reverse complement strand
TGGAAATTTTTTCCTTCTTTCACTACAAGGAAATGATATATTCGCTGTTCTACCTACTTTAGCAATCTCTTCATTTCTAGTAATGACAAGTGAAATATTGAGCAAAGAATGACAGTTTTTACAGTATATAGTTCCTAACTTTAAAAAGTTTTGTCTTATTCATCATCTTTAAAAACTTTATACCGGCACAGTCTGTTAAGAGAAAACGTCTCCAAATAGGAAATGGCTATAGCATGCTGGTAGACCGATGCTATCAGCAAATAAAAATAATTGTTAGTATTTGTTAGCCAGACCCATAATTTTTCATTTAATCCTCACTACAAAAACAACCAAGGGGGGGCGGAGAACTCTTTGACATCAGAAGTCTAGTTGCGAGTATTAAAATTCAAATAGAACTTGCTTAAAAAAAGGAAATCTTTCAATACTAGAAATACAGTGCTTATTAAGACAGACTTGACCCTCCCTTCTCCCCTATCCTGACCTCACTGTCTGTGCCAAGAGATAACATTTTTCCCTTTGGGGACTGTTAGGAAACATAGTTATATATTTCATCTCTGGAAACCATATTCAGTTCTGGACACCACACTTTTAAAGGGCCATTGACAAATTGGAACATGTTCAGAAGAAAATGACCCATGTGGTGAGGGAATATGAAACTGAGTTTTGTGAGAAACAGTTGGAGGAAGTGGGGAGATTTAGCT
>NW_007263533.1:0-708 GCF_000164805.1 Carlito syrichta | reverse complement strand
GACTTTGTGTCACACAGAACATTGCAGCAAATTATGAATAAGGTTTAATGCACAAGGAACACTTAGCATTTCCAGGCACACATGAGTTTTTCATAACAAAAAAAAATACCTAAAGTTTACCTAATTGATGTAGCTGGTACTAACTCAGACACATCCTGAATCCTTAACTAATTCCATTGTGCTAATTTAATTAAACTAGATTTCTCTATGTTTCAGAGAATAAGATTTTGACTGGAAATTGAATGAGTCTGCAGAGAATACCCTAATTGCTTCTTGAGAAGCAAGGGCTATTAATGTGATTCCTTTCTGTAAGGTGGAAGTTCTTCTGTCACTGTATGCAGATACAGATACAAACTGTGCAATTTTGAATCAGTTTATGTACATAAGAAGGAGCTGTAGACAGGGTACTGGTATGAAACAGAACTTGGAGGAAATATGCCAGATATTGTAATAAAAATCACAATGCGTAGCCAAAGTCTGTCCAAGACAGACAGGACAGTACTATGTATAATTAAAAGTGGGACTTGGAATAGAGTTAGGGTTTAATTTTTGTATCTCCTCCTCAATTCCCTATGTGTGTGTGTGTGTGATTTTCTATTCAGAATTAAGCACAATGGGGAACCGTAAAAATTCAAAACTCCAATAGGTTAGAATGTTCTCAGGACTTTAGAGGAGAGACATGTGGCAAACTTGAGAAAAATACGAATA
>NW_007263532.1:0-1191 GCF_000164805.1 Carlito syrichta | reverse complement strand
GTGTCATCTGATATTACTTGCCTTATTAGTGTCGTCTGATACTACCTGCATTATTAGTCTTATGATAATATTTGCATTATTACCATCGTCTGATAATACCTGCCTTATAATTGTGTTATGATACTACTTGCTTTATTTGTGTTTTGTGATACTACTTGCCTTATTAGTGTCGTCTAAAACTATTTACCTTAATTGTGTCTTATGATACTACTTAACTTATTCTTGTCCTATGATACTACTTACCTTATTTGTGTCTTATGATACTACTTGCCTTATACTGTCGTCTGATACTACTTGCGTTATTAGTGTCTTCTGATACTTCTTGCCTTATTTGTGTCGTTTAATACTACTTGCATTATTACTGTCGTCTGTTACTACTTGCCTTATTAGTGTCATCTAATACTACTTGCCTTATTAGTCTTTTCTGATACTACTTGCCTTATAAGTGTCTTATGGAACTCCTTGCATTGGTAGTGTCTTATGATGGTACTTCCCTTGTTAGTGTCTTATGAGACTATTTACCTTATTAGTGTCTTATGATACTACTTGCCTTATTCCTGTCGTTTGATACTACTTGCATTATTAGAGTCGTTTGTTACTACTTGCCTTATTAGTGTCTTCTAATAATAATTTCCTTATTAGTGTCGTGTGATACTACATGCCTTATTAGTGGCTTATGTTATTACTTTCCTTATTAATGACTTATGATACTACTAGACTTCTTGGTGTAGTCTGATAATACTTGCCTTATTACCGTCTTATGATGCCACTTACCTTATTCGTGTCTGATGATACTACTTGCTTCTTCATGTCTTTTAATACTACTTGCCTTATTAGTGTCTTAAGATACTACTTGCTTTATTAGTGTCTTATGATGCTACTTGCCTTATCCGTGTCTTATAATACTACTTGCCTTATTAGTGTTGTCTGATACTACTTGCCTTATTACTGTTGTCTGATACTATTTGTCTTTTTAGTGTCGTCTGATACTATTTGCGTTATTACTGTCTTATGATACTACTTGCCTTATTAGTGTCTTATGATTCTACTTGCCTTATTATTGTCGTCTGAAGCAACTTGCGTTATAAGTGTCTTATGATACTACTTGCCTTATTAGTGTCTTAGGATACTAATTGCCTTAGTAGTTTCTTATGATACTACTTGCCTCATAAGTGTCTTATGATACTACGA
>NW_007263531.1:0-653 GCF_000164805.1 Carlito syrichta | reverse complement strand
CATGGTTGGTACTTTTTTTTTTTGGCAATTGTGATTAGAGCTGCAACAAACATACTTGTGTAGGTATCTTTTTGGTAAAATGATTTGAGTCCTCCAGGTATATTTTCTGCAGGGGAATTACTGAGTCACATGGCAGGTCAATTTCTTGTCCCTTTAGAAACCACCACAGTGTTTTCCAAAGATGTTGCTCTAGTTTTCAGTCCACATACAGTGTAGAAGCATTTTTTTCCAAATCCTCACCTGCATCTGTTATTTTTTGTTTTAATAATGATGGCCTTTCTCACAGTGGGTATCTGGTATTATAATGTGGTTTTCATTTGCATTCCTTTGATGATGAATGAGGCTGAGCACACTTTCATATGTCTGCTGTCTGCCCATAACTCTTATTATGAAAAAGGTCCAATCATGTATGTTGCCCACTTTTTGAAGGGACTGTCTCTTTTTTTCCGAGAGTTCGAGTTTCTTGTAGTACCTAGAAGTTACACCTTTGTCAGATATAGAATTGGAGAAGTGTTTTTCCCATTCTTTGGACAGTCTCCCTGCTCTTTTGATGGTTTCTTTTGTTTGTAGCATTGTACTAACTTGTTGTGATCCCACTTGTCCAACTTAATTCTTAAGGTATGGGCATTTAGGGTTCTGAAGAGGAATTACTT
>NW_007263530.1:0-730 GCF_000164805.1 Carlito syrichta | reverse complement strand
GAAAATGATAAGACCCATGACTAGTTATCACCCAGAGAACTGGCCATATACTCGACCCTCTATCCTCTTCTTGATGCCTTTACTCTTGGATTGACTTCCTTCCCTCCCAGCCAAGTTCTAGTAGTCTCAATTCAGTTTTTCATCTAAGAATGCAAAGAGTTTTGGCTAAAGCCAAGTGACTCTAACGATGCTTCTAAAGAATCAGGAAAACAGTCTTCTCTATCCTCCTACAGCATACTCATAACTGAGACCTGAGTTCTGGCAGGTTTTTCTTCCACAACCACTGTATGCTAGAGTTCAGCATCTTAACTTTAGCAGCAAAGGCATAATGGGCAATCTACTCTTTATTGCTGTCCCTGTCCTCTCTTCTAATCCCCTGAATTGGTGCAGACTTGATTTTATAAGAATATACCTTGTCATGTGTGCCCTTTTTTTCAATTTACTACTATTTTTTCTCTTTTTTTAACCAAAATTGA
Organism: Carlito syrichta; assembly: GCF_000164805.1. Taxonomy (NCBI): domain Eukaryota; kingdom Metazoa; phylum Chordata; class Mammalia; order Primates; family Tarsiidae; genus Carlito; species Carlito syrichta. The sequence continues at coordinate 254 of NW_007263530.1, read as the reverse complement.
GCTGGATACTTTGAGGAAACAGTCCCACCAAATGGTTCCAGTTCTCTGAATAGCAAGATGAGGAAGGTTTCCACAGGAGCAAGGAGGATTTGTTAAGGCTACTAAACATTACAAAAGAAGGTTGGAGATGCGTTCCTGGTGCCAATACCAAGCAAAAAGGCAAGGAATAAAATCACCATCAACAACAAGGAATCCTGACGAAAGAGATGCTGAAATGGTAACCCTTAAGTCTATCCACATCCTCCTAGCCAAGT
>NW_007263529.1:0-761 GCF_000164805.1 Carlito syrichta | reverse complement strand
AATTTCAGCAGTAGCCGGCCCTCTCCTCCTACTCTTAATAGGCATTACTGTGAAAACCTTGCATTATCAAGTATATTCTAACTTACATTAAAAACAGTATCATGCCCGTAAAAATAATGGTTCCCAGGTCCCACTACACCCCCTTGTCTGAAGAGTCAATGATTTGACTCTCTGCACAACTGAAAGGGGGGAATGTGAAAGAGAAAAGAAGGAGCCTCTGCCCCTCGGATTATAAGGGTGGGTGGATCAAAGAAATGACTTCAGCCTTGAAACAAACATTACTCCCTTCCTGGAGACTTTTTGAAGTTTTTTCCTCTGTAAACACTGCAAGATTAATTGTATCCTTACCCGCCACACTTGCATAATTAGCACATCTGCTTCTGTAAACTCGCTCCCTTGCCGATGTCAGCAGAATATTGCGATAAGAGCTCTGGAAAATGTCCAAATCTAACTTTAGCTAACCAAGATGTAAGCTAGGACTACGTAAGAAAACTCAGAGTGGCGACTCAGGGCTGTCTTGCTTAGAATTCTCTTCCTGCGATCGGTCGCCAGCTGGCAGAGCCTTTACTAATAAACATCTCCTTTGTTAAAATTGAGTCAGTGGGCCATTATTTAACTTCTTGGACCCTACTTCACAGGGAGGGACCAAAACAGAGAGAGACAGAGGAGGCTGAAGGGTACAAATTGAAGACTAAGGCATCTCTCTGACCTGTAATAGCGGCCAGCCACCTGGCCTCCCAGGCTCCCTGCCTCCCAGCCTT
>NW_007263528.1:0-913 GCF_000164805.1 Carlito syrichta | reverse complement strand
CAAGGATATATGTACTAAGATATATAACTATGCCAAGAAAGCAGAGAAAATAGGTCATTTTTCTTCACTTGGAGTACTGGAATTGCAGTGTTAAAGCATCTTTAATGAATATTTCTAATCCCTAGCTTTTGTCAGTATCACAAGCACTCATATACTGCTTGCTCTATTAATACTGCTTTTAAAAAATAGTCTCTAAAGCTTGAGATAAGTTTGTTTATGGAAAACATGCAACTAATTGAAACTTAAAGCACCTCTTTAAAAAGAAAGCTTTTCAAAGATTTTGTGGCAAGAAATCAAGGAGCATGAGAAGTTACTTTCAAGCCTCTTTAAGTGCAAATTCATGAGAATTATTGAAAATTTGAGTTTTATACTTTTTTACAAAATAAAATATATATGCTCTATCCTGTACACTAATTACATTCTTTCTAATCAGATGTCACATCAAAGCTTACTAGATGTTGAGTAACAACCCATGATTCCAAAGCATAAAAAAGATACTTAAACTTTATCCCAGCCCTGCTTCTTAAAAGACATATGAATGGCCATGAAACTGATCCTGCCTGAAGCTGTTTTCTCTGTAAATGGTGAAAAGTGTGCCTTAACAAAGGAATAGTGGAAAGAATGATACCTGATACTAGAGCTTAGTTCAGGCTTGTGTAGTTAAGTGATCAATAAATGCTAATGAAAATAATAGATAACTTGTTTTAGTACTTCTGTATGCTCCAGTATCTAACACAAAATTGGGTGAGAATGAGAAATTTACCTCTGTCACAGAAGCAGAAGTGAATCAAACACTTCAGGCATTCTTCACTTTACTCAGCTCCTGCAGAGAAATTTGTCATCAGAGAGCAACCCCAGTCCAGGGCTGCTGAATCTGGAAGTGAAGACTGCCTTCTCAGAGGTGTTATTTGTA
>NW_007263527.1:0-924 GCF_000164805.1 Carlito syrichta | reverse complement strand
TCACATCAGCTTTATTTCAGGAATACTTTTTATGTCTACAGTCATAATACATTTCAAAGTATTTCATTCTGTTTTTTTCCTACTGGGAAATACCTATTTTAAACAATCAGACCAAAACACATAATTTGTTATTTTCTATGAGTAGTGCTTAATAAGAAGTTTTGGAGCCAGCTTTAAAAAAATGCATATTCAGTTACATCACACAAATGTCAGTTTCTGTTTTTAAGGAAAATAAAATATATTGTCCCACTTAGTCAGATGTAAATTGATGGTGAAACAACATAAGAAAAACTATTGTTTATGTACTCAGTGTCTGATTGTGAGCCAAGAAAGAATAAGCAATATTATGAACTGATTCAGATTCTACCTCTACTTTTGGATACTTGAATGTAAATACTGTATAGCAGGTTAAGTTTCGTTAAACACTTGGTCAATTCCAAAATAACATGCTTTACCAAGCACCAGGTATAGGTCATTGCTATATTCTTTCTTCTGCATTTATCTTACATTCAGCCATACTTTTTCATATGGTTCACTCATTTTCTCAACAAATTTTTTTGTCGAGAGAGAGAATAGGTGAATCAATTTTATATATTTTACAATTATAGAAATATTTTTAACATAAAGTGATACCCTTAATGAAAAGTATAAAATTAAAGTTATATAAAAATTATTAAGAACAATAATTCTTTGCTAGGAAACTAAAAAATTTTTACTAAAGAGAAGTCCTTTCAGGTGACGTTTGAAGAATGGGTAGGATTTCAACATCCACATGTGCATAAATGGAGAAAAACATTTCCAACCACAAATGCAGTAAAGTTCAACTAAACAAATGAAGACTTGGAAAATATTAGATAGATGACATCTACCAAGCACTGAGAGCCTTCAGTTGAATTTATAATCAGATCACACTGCATTTCAAAA
>NW_007263526.1:0-717 GCF_000164805.1 Carlito syrichta | reverse complement strand
AATTTCCATAGTCTGTACAAGATAAAACATTCTTTGTAAAACAAACCATCTCTTTAAAGGCTAAGCAAAAGCAAGGCCAAACAAGAATGTGTGGTTTAGCCAACTGCAGCTGTAAAAGAACCCCCCCACCCAAATCAAATTGTACTTAAACCCAACCCCGCTGAGCAGCGGGGCCCTTGCCTGGGACTTTGTGTCTCAAGGGTAAGTGTCCTCCAGCTGGCTCTCAGCTCAATAAACTTCTCTTTGTACTTTGACTCGGGCTCTGTACACTGACTCATACAACTCGATTCCCTATTACAATTTTACTCAAATTCAAATTAAACAGTCTTCGTTTTTAATTCATAAAATCATGGGCATTACTTTTTTAAATCTAAAAGGTGCACATTTTGAAGCAATTGCCCAATTCATTAAAAATGTTTTTGTAAATTAAAAAATTTAATATAGAGTATAATAGAGATAAGACATTTCATCACACATTGTGCCTAAAAGCATACTATATTATAAAATATTCATTCACAGTCCTTAGAATAGTATCTAAAGAGGTCACCAGTGACAAGTGGACATGCATTTTGTGCCCTCTGGTATCACAAACCAATTTTAGTAGCCGAGAAAAAGTTGGCTATGACACAAGCTTCAGACAATCAATTACCTATAGATTTCATGTCTTAAACTAAACCATCCATAAATATGTTTGCTAAAGAGGCTTTACAAAGTCAA
>NW_007263525.1:0-353 GCF_000164805.1 Carlito syrichta | reverse complement strand
GTTAAATTAACTGGCTAACCAGCTGGATAATCAGTTAGTCAGTTATTTTAGTCACCTGGCTGGTCAGCTGCCTAGCTTGTTAACTAGTTAAGTCAACTTTAACGAGCTGGCTAGCTAGTTCAGACACCTCATTAAGTCTTTTGGCTACCCAGCCCACTGGCTAGTTAAAAAGCTTGTTAAGTCAGACCACTAGACAGTTGGTTAACTAGTTATTTCAAATAGTTAAGCCAGCTGAGTAGTTAGTTAGCTAGTTAAGTCAGCTATTTATGTTAGCTGGCTAGCTAGCCAAGTCAGCTTTTTAAGTCAGCTAGCTAGCCAGCGTGCTATCTAGGTAGTTAACTAATTATGTCAGC
>NW_007263524.1:0-699 GCF_000164805.1 Carlito syrichta | reverse complement strand
AACAAATGAAATGAAGAAACATCTTACCAAAATCTCTGGGATGCCCTAAAAGCCGTAGTAAGAGGGGAATTTATATCTCTACAAACACACATGAAGAAAATGGAAGGAATAGAAATTCACAACCTAACAAGCCACCTAAAGAAGCTGGAAAAGCAAGACCACAAAAACCCTAATTTCAGCAGAAGTATCCAGATCACCAAAATAAAAGCCCAAATCCAGGACATAGAAGACAAAAAGATAATACAAAAAATCAATGAAACAAAAAGCTGGTTCTTCGAAAGGGTAAACAAGATTGATGGTCCCCTAGCTAGACTGACCAAGAAAAAACGAGAAAAAAACCAAATAAGCATAATCAGAAACACAAAAGATGAAGTCACATCCGACCCTGAAGAAATACAAAAGATCATTAGAGACTACTACGTACACTTGTATGGAAACAAACTTGAAAACCATAAGGAAATGGAGGACTTTCTGACATCACACAACCTACCTAGGTTGGAACAAGAAGAAATTGAGACCCTAAATAGACCAATAACAATCAAAGAAATTGACTATGTAATAAGATAGCTTCCTACAAAAAAAAACCCTGGTCCTGATGGCTTTCCAGCAGAATTCTACAAGACATTCAAGGAGGAGCTGATACCAATCCTACTGAAGGTATTCCAGGCAATTGAAAAAGATGGAACTCTCCCCAAATCG
>NW_007263523.1:0-756 GCF_000164805.1 Carlito syrichta | reverse complement strand
TTTACAAAGCAGTAAGTATTTGGTCTCTGCATTAGTTTAAAAATTAGATAATTGAAAATTCTGGAAAATTGATTATGATCTTAGCAAAAGCAATGTTTAAATCTTGTAGGAAAAATTGCTCAAAAGGCTATTACAGAATACTAAAAACATCCAAAAGCTTCTAAACGAAAGAAAGTGCTAAAATATTATTTCGTTAAGCCATAAGTAAGCCTCAACAGGACTCCATAACCCAATAATAAAGGACTACCTCTTCGGCAACCCCATCATGTCCCCTCTAAGTTTGGGATTTTCTCAGTCCTCCCAATAAAGACTGTTTAAAAAAAAAAAGACTACCTCGTTTAGAGGATTATTGAATGGTCACTTATCCCTGGAGAAATTTTTGGATACAAACTTCACTGGCAACCCTAAATCAAACTGAACTAACCACACTTCTATAATAAAATGATTACTTAATTTTTCTTAATCTATATAAACTATTTTCTAAAACCTATATCTATAAATTTCTAAAGGTTTTATCAAGAGAACCTGTGACTTGTATTAAGGCTCCTCAATGTGTCTCAAAGCCAAACTTCAATTGTGATAAAGTAAAAGACCATAAGCCATGGGGAATGGGAACAATAGACTCCTCAGTTAGCTGTGTACGTTCCGGTCTCAGAGTTTTCTGTTAGAGCCAACTGGAGCTTTTCTTGGTAGTTTGTGACAAATGGAAAAGGAGGGAGGGAATGGGCCAACAGCTCTCAAGCACATCCTAGCAGG
>NW_007263522.1:0-859 GCF_000164805.1 Carlito syrichta | reverse complement strand
CCTTCCTGTCCTCATTTCTGCTTCCTGGAAAAACATTCCTGGAAAAACATGTTGGCAGGCAAACCTTTGTCTTAGGCCCTCCTTTTGGGGAAACTCAAGCTAAGATAGCTCAAATTTGGAAACAAGTCAGTAGTAAAATGAATAAATAAATTGTGGAATATTCATAGAAAGGAATGTTGAATTTAATCATTCAAGAAAAAAAAAAAGAATGTCCAGGTATGATGGCTCATGCCTGTAATTTCAGTAATCTCAGCACTTTGGGAGGCCAAGGAAGAGGATTGCCTGAGCCCAGGAGTTTGAGACTAGCTTAGACACCATAGTAAGACCTCTTCTTTATAAAATTCTTTTAAAAAAAAAATTAACCAGGCGTGGTGGTGCACGCCTATAGTCCCAGCTGCTTGGGAGGCTGAGATGAAAAGATTACCTGAGCCCAGAGGTCAAGCCTGCTGTGAGCTATTATCATGCCACCACATTTCAGCTTGGGTGACAGAGTGAGATCTCAACTCAAAAAAAAAAAAAAAAATGAACGAATATCACAAATAGAATGTTAAATCAAAGAAGTTAAACATAAAAGAATGCACTTCATTTATATGAGGTCCTAAAGCAGGCAAAGCACAATCACAGTATTAGAAGTTTGAAGAGTGGTTACCTTTGGGAAGGAAGAAGGAGATAGTGCTTGGGAGGCTTATGAGGAGTCACACTAGACCCAGCTCTGCTCAGTCATGTGAGTGAGCTGCTTAGTGCACAGTTTTTTATAAACATGTTTTGGGTGATTCCCAGTGGGATTCAGTCAAGAATATGACTCAGGTCTCCTCACATGGGCAAGTTTTTTGTGGTGGAGAAAACACTGAGCTGGAAG
>NW_007263521.1:0-649 GCF_000164805.1 Carlito syrichta | reverse complement strand
TATGGCGAGGAATGGAAAGGAACTGAGATGTTGGAATGGAATGGAGGGGATTTTTCTGGACTGTAGAGGATAGGAATGCAATGGAGTGGAATGGAGAGGAATGGAATTGGAGAGGAATGGACAGGAATGCAATGGAATGGAATGGAAAGGAATGGACAGGAATGCAATGGAATGGAGAGGAGTGGGAAGGAATGGCAAGGAATGGAAGGAATGGAATGTAGATGCATGGAATGGAAGGGAATGGGATGGAATGGAATGAACTGGAGTGGAATGGAATGGAAAGGAAAGGAATGCAATGGAGAGGAATGGCATGCAATTAAATGGAGAAGAATGGATTGGAGAGGATTGGAATGAAATGGAATGGAATGGAATGGAATGGAATGGAATGGAATGAAGACAAATGGAATGGAATGGAGAGTATTGGAAACAAATGGAATTGAATGGGATGGAGTTGAACGGACAGGAATGGAATAAAGAGGAATTAAATAGAATGGAATGTATTGGAGTGAAATGAATGGAGAGGAATGGAATTGAATTGAATAGAGGGGAATGCAATGGGGAGGAATGGAATGGAAAGGAATGGAATGGAATGGATTGGAATGGGGTGGAATGAAATAGTATATACTTGGGATGAAAGGTAGGGAGATGG
>NW_007263520.1:0-699 GCF_000164805.1 Carlito syrichta | reverse complement strand
CAATCCAAAGAATTCTCAGGTTGTCTGCTATGGGACAAACAAGAAACAGATCTTCGAGCTCCCCAAATGTTTCAGAGCAATTTAGCATTTGGATATTATGAATCGGTCATTTCAGGACTCCAGAAACATTCTGGTCCTTTTAAAAGTTGTAAATGGTATTGGGCACTCCAAGTGAGTTAGGTTCCTCAGAACAACTAAGGCCAGATTCCAGGACAAAAAGAATCTTCTTGCCATATTGGGATGTAACTCTGGTCTTAAGGTGAACCCTGTAATCCTTCCCCTTTCGTGTCTCTTTTTTTTTTTTTTTTTTGAGAAGGGACAAGGGTTTTGCCCTTGACAAATGTTTGCTACATACTTTTAATGGTAACCAGGAATCATGGAATCCACGAACCTAGAAAACTTCTGGGCATCTGTCTTTTGATATTCTGAGTTTGGAATCCAAATCGACAGGAAAAATCAGGACATCTTACTGAGAATTAAAAGGAAATCCGGTTCTACCAGTTCCCATTTTCTGGAATCTACAGTGCTTCTTGATAAGGTTTAATCAGCAATCTGGGCTTCTGCGTACCTACATTTTCAGAGCTACTTGCTCTGTAGATACACGAAATCTGCCATTACAGATCCTCAGGATCTTTCTGGTCCTCTTGTTAGTTGTAATCAAGTATTTGGCCCTAGAAACCCTTTTGTTCCTGAGACCAT
>NW_007263519.1:0-613 GCF_000164805.1 Carlito syrichta | reverse complement strand
ATGAGTAGGCATCTCACTCTGTCGCCAGGCTGGAGTACTGTGGCACACTCACGGCACCCAGCATCAACTGCTGAACTCCGGCGATCCTTCCTCCTCAGCCTTCTAGTAGCCGCAACTACAGGTGCGTGCTGCCACACCCAGCTAATTTTTTATTTTATTTTATTTTATTTTATTTTATTTTATTTTATTTTATTTTATTTTATTTTATTTTATTTTATTTTATTTTATTTTATTTTATTTTATTTTATTTTATTTTATTTTATTTTATTTTATTTTATTTTATTTTATTTTATTTTATTTTATTTTATTTTATTTTATTTTATTTTATTTTATTTTATTTTATTTTATTTTATTTTATTTTATTTTATTTTATTTTATTGTAGAGGTGAGGTCTTGCCAAGTTGCCCAGGCTGGTCTGGAACCCACGGGCTCAGACAATCCATTCACCTCGGCCTCCCAAACTGCTGGGATTACAGGTTCAGCCACCGAGCCCAGCCTGTTGGGTGTTTTTCCCATGAAAAGGTATTGAATTTCTCAAATGCTTATTCAGAATCTATTTAGATGATCAAGTGGGGCACTTTTTTTTGTTTTTAGTCTATTGATATGGTGAAAT
>NW_007263518.1:0-792 GCF_000164805.1 Carlito syrichta | reverse complement strand
TTCATGATTTTTCCAACATTATTCATGTTTCATTTTTCAAAGTTTTTAAAATTTTATTTTGTGGTTTGATTGTTAGAGTCACAGTCTAACTCTGTCGCACAGAGTAGACGGTCACAGACACTGCGGCCTCCAACTCCTGGGCTCGGGCGACTCTTCCAGCTCAGCCTTCCAAGTGTCTGGAACTTTGTTGAGCTCAGGGAGAAACAAACTGAAGGTGGATCACAGGGAGGAGAGTTTGATGGCACCTTTTTTTCCAAGTTGATGGGCGGGTGTCAGGCAGGCCTGTTAGCGTCCTCTTGAGCCACAGCGCCATCGTGAGGAAATAGTTTCATCGATGAGTCGGACAGACCTTTTCCTGCCCTAGCCTTTGAGGAAGCAAGGGTTGAACAGAACTGGCAGGACCCAGAGCAAGATGCAGAAATCTGGGGAATTTCTGAGGACTGAGGGATCGAGACCGAGTCAGCAGCTTCCAAGAGGTCTCCGCACAGACAGGAGGGGGAAAGGGTTTCAGTTGACTCAGAGTTTGAGTAGTTCTAGAGCATACCATTTGCAGTCAAGATCAGGCCTTGTGGTATTTACCATAGAAACAGGGTACGAGGATTTGTAGGCATCTTGTTTCTTCTTTTGTGTGAATTCTCACTCTCGTCGCCCAGGCTAGAGTGCAGTGAGGTGCTCATGGGCATCGCAGACTCCAACTGGTGGACTCAGGCTATGCCCCCGACTCACCCTTCCTTGTAGCTGGAAGGTATTTGAGATGCACGCCACCGTGTCGGGCTCACAGGTTAACTGACG
>NW_007263517.1:0-961 GCF_000164805.1 Carlito syrichta | reverse complement strand
GAAAAGAAAGAACATCCACCACCCAGGGGAGACACATGTGAAAGTGATCACATGAGGATCAAGCCGATGGTGCTAACATCAGAGACTTTTCATGTATTAAATTTTGTGATGAGCAGAATCTTTATCATTTACATAAAGGCAATAGAAACACAATGATAAGTTCGCCAGAAGACAAATATATTAGAAAATTCAAATCAGCTTCCTTTGTTCAAATCAAAATTGACATCTCAAAAGTATCCCCAAACAGACATAATCAACCATGCCTTACTCAACAGAAAAGGAGGAATAAGTCTTTTACATTTGTGCTGTGATGCAAAATATCTTCATAAGTAGCACAGTAAATAAAACGTGATTTAAAAATGCTTTTATGAATGCAAAAATAAATGTCTTCAGTAATTTCTATCAGGAAAATACTTTAACTTGCTCTTTGGTCAAGGTTGACTGAGTCGTTAAATATGTTTGTATCTTTCTAGAATGTAACACTAAGATAAAATTTATAAAGTAGGTAGCTGAAGAGGGTGAATCTATTAAGAGCAAAGAGGATGATTACAACAGGCACAAGTTCAAAGCATCTGAGTCTTGCTCATGTACATGCTGACTTAATTGGAGTTACCCAGGGAACAACCACCATGTAGATCCCAGGAGAGAGAAGATGGATGTACTGAGATGGAATGAATCACAGATTCTCAATTCTTTAATTTAGGAGATAGGCATTATGTCACTAGCCATTACCTTTAATCTGAAACAATAAATAACACAGGTATTAAAGAGAAAAAGGTTTCTCAGACTCCTTAATAATTGGATAGATATTTAGAATCAATAACAACAATATAAAAGAAGAGATGCATTTATTTATTTGATCACCTCTAGGGTAGAGCTAGCAGTAAAATAAATGGACAGATTGAATGAAGTAAATTTTTTCAATGTTAAAGGATATATGTGTATATACTTTTTAATTAGT
>NW_007263516.1:0-769 GCF_000164805.1 Carlito syrichta | reverse complement strand
TTCGGCGTGCGACCTGTCTATCTTTCACATTTGGGAAGGCTCAACTCCCTTGTGCCACAATGAGTGATCTGGGACATTCACAGTTACTTGTGGGGAAGCACCATGTGTGACTCGAGCGAATATCGATATATTTTTTCCTTATACATTTTCGTGTTACTGGAAAGGTATTACACTGTCGATGCTTTTCCGAATAGCCTTTCATAGGCCTGTAGTGAATAGCCATCTTCCTTGGATAAGTCTGTGCCAAATATGTGCTGCACTGTGATCTGTTTGCTGTGACTTCTTTGCTGCCTGCTGTAATACCTCTTTCACACTTGTTCCCGTTGATTTGTGTTCCTTTCCAGAGAAGGCCTTTTCCTAAGAGAGTGGAACCTCTGTGTTTCACGGATTGGAATATGCAATCCATAGGGCCCGAATGATTGGTATAAGTGCTCCACAGTTACTTGATGTAGAGCATCATTAGTTCATGGTGAGAAATCTAAATGGTGTTTGCGTATTGCATTTACACCTAATAAGGAACACCAGTGCTGTGCACTTTTCCTTGATTAATAAGCATGGAGAGCCGATGATAAAGTTGTGGTGAATGTGGGTCTTCTTTTGGACAGGGTATTACAGGGTGCAATGCCACGCTATTCATTTTCAGTCTGTAGTAAGGTAGCTCTGTGCGTACTGTCATCCCTGATTTTTTGAGTTTCCCTTTACATACTCTATCGTAGTCTGGGAGCTTTTGGCCAAGAGAGTCCACTTTCATGTGCCGAAGTCACTGGAC
>NW_007263515.1:0-464 GCF_000164805.1 Carlito syrichta | reverse complement strand
GACAGTGTCTTTCACAGAAAGAAAATTTAAGTATAATGAAATGTATCATAATAATTTTCTTCTTCTTTTGGTAGACCATGGCTTTGGTTGATATCTGAAAAGGCATTCACATGCAGCACTATTTGTGCTGTATTATCTTTGCTACTTTGTCAAAATTAGTTGACTATATTCATGGGGTCTATTTCTGGACTCTGTATTCTACTCCAATGATATATTTATTTGTTATGTGCCAATACCACACTGTCTTGATTACTGTAGCCATATAGTATGTTTTGAAATTGAGAGTGTTAGTCGTCCAACTTTGTTCTTTTCCTTTAATACTGTGTTGGACACTCTGGATGGTTTGTCTTTCTAGAAAATCTTTAGAATCAGCCTGTTTTATCCACAAAAAATGCCTGGAATTTTAATTGGAATTGGATTAATCTATAAATTAAATTGAGAAAAATTGACATCTGGAAAATATC
>NW_007263514.1:0-629 GCF_000164805.1 Carlito syrichta | reverse complement strand
ATCCTTCCGCCTCAGCCTTCCAAGTAGCTGGAATTACAGGCATGCGCTACCACACCCAGCTGATTTTTTGATTTATTGTAGAGATGAGGTCTCGCTGCCCAGGCGGGTCTCGAACCTGCAGGCTCAGGCAATCCACTCACCTCAGCCTTCCAAAAGCACGGGATTACAGGCTGAGCCACCGAGCCCGGCTTGTCTTTTATCTTAAAAGTGGTTATCTCCACAATACCCACACCACTGGATTCCTAGGTATTTTACTGAGATAGAAGACCCCTGATTTTTTTTTCAGCTTTATGTTCTACCCTCTGACATGTAAAAGTCTTAAAAATAAACCATTTTATAAGACAGAGTAGCTGCAACTCACCAATTCCTATAACTGCTCACCAGTTCCAGCAAGCACAACGTCATCAATGCAATGAAGCAGTATGGTATCTTTTGGGGAAAAAAAAAATTGTGACCCCTGAAAACTAAATTATAACATCAGGCTGGAGACTTGATATAGCCTGGGTAGGACAATGAGGTGACTCTCCAGTTTGTTTCCTTTAAGGCTTTGATGATGGCACTCATTTTTAAAATGCCTCCAGCAATGTGTATTGCTTTTCATTTGCCATGTCCTGGTGAGAGGCAGTTCT
>NW_007263513.1:0-408 GCF_000164805.1 Carlito syrichta | reverse complement strand
GGGGGGGGGGGGGGGGGGGGGGGGGGTGATGGCCACACATAACATCACTAAGAGTACCTGATCCTAAACGAGGGGAAGTGAGGACCAGATGGAGGTCCAAACTTCACCTGCTCGTAGACTACTTATGTACCGAATCCTAACTTGTAACCCACATCTTTATAGTAAAATAAAGGGGAAAAAAGGGTGGAGGGATGAAAAATCACCTATCAAGTACAAATGTACAAGTGGGGGTGGTGGGTACACTTAAAGTCCAGACTTCTTTGCCACTATACAATGCAACCAAAAACTATTTGCACCCCCTAAAGCTGCAGAAATAAAATGTAAAAAAAAAGAATATTTAACCTTGATAAGTGTAATAACTAGGTAAATATATATATATACTCGAAAAGTATACTTCTCTCTCTCTCT
>NW_007263512.1:0-775 GCF_000164805.1 Carlito syrichta | reverse complement strand
CACTAGGGATAGCTTTGGCTATTTTTTTCTGTATTTTTTTCTTCTACTGCACATAATGGCTGAATGTGTTATCTAAGATTGTCTCAGCAGAGAAATAGAATGAGGTTGTTAATCTCCTTGTGCTGGCCTTTGTGTTCATAGTCTATCAATAACTGAATCTTCTTTTGTAATAGTAGTAAATGTAAGTTTGAGACACTTTTAACCCAAATGTTCTTCCTTTGTAGTTTGTCTTGTCCTAGCAAACATCTCTCTGATTAGGTTAGGATTTCCCTGGTATTCCAATGTATTACATTGAAATCATATTATTCTGTTTTTAATCTAAAAATGATCAATTTAGTATGACTATTATATCATTAATATTTGACATCATAATTTATAATGGTGTACATTTTATAAAGCAGAAAAACTATAATTTATTTAGTCTGAAATATTAAGCTCTTTCCAAAATTTCACTCTTACGGATAGTATGTGGTACAGAAATGTTTGAAATCCTCTCTGAAAACATCCTTAGGATATGTTTCTGTTAGGAATATTATTAGGCCCCAATTCTGCACATTTTAATAGTTCAGGTACATATTATCAAATTGTCCTCTAAAAAGTTATTAGTGTGTACTCCCATCACAACTGTATAAAAAGGTTTAAGAGTGTGTGTGTGTGTGTGTGTGTGTGTGTGTGTGGCTTGGTGCTTTTTTTTTTGCTTTTTGAGTTGGAGTCTCACTCTGTTGCCCAGGCTGGAGTGCAGTGCCACACTCACGGTCACCACAGCCTCAACCTG
>NW_007263511.1:0-467 GCF_000164805.1 Carlito syrichta | reverse complement strand
CAGGTGGAGAAGGAGATGGACAACAATAGAGGAGAATATGAGGGAGCGAAACAAACAGAGGGTGAACTTCAAGCAAAGTAGATCACACATCCAGGACAGGATAAACTAGACAGAAAGCTATTCTGATTAGAAACAGCATCTTCACTCCTATTTTATTCTTTAGTTGTTTAGAATCACTCAGAAGGGAAGAAAATCCTTTCTTCTTTTATAGCCTCTTATGAAATCAGACATCATCCAAGAGAATTTTGTCCTTTTAACACAGAAAATACCAAATTTCACTTTTATAACAGTGGGATTCTTGATACTTGGGGGCTTTTCTAAAATTTTTTAGACAAACTTATGTAATCTTAGCCTTTATGGACCAATATAATCAATACACCCTTACTGGAGCCTTTGGCAACTTTCTACATTTACTCAGGCTCTGTCCTACACTTCCATTTTCTTCACACTGGAACCAATTCATCTAC
>NW_007263510.1:0-623 GCF_000164805.1 Carlito syrichta | reverse complement strand
CGTCCGAGCAGCCGGAATTACAGGCATGCGCTACCACGCCCGGCTGAATTTTTGATTTATTGTGGAGATGAGGTCTCGCTGCCCAGGCGGGTCTCGAACCCGCGGGCTCAGGCAATCCACTCACCTCAGCTTCCCAAAGGCGCGGGATTAGTATATCTTAGTTTTAAACACCAAAACTCGGCCAACCACTTGAAAACTGCCTAACCACAGGGAACCAGGCTGTCAAAGACTCAGGGTGTTAGGAAAAGTCTGCGGACCATGGGCGTAATCATCAACGGGCCCAAGGGCATTAAGAAAAGGCAACTCTTTGAGACACGCCTGGGCAGCAAGAGCCATCAGAGACTCCGATACACTGTGGGGCCCCCTGACACACGGAGGGCTTCTGGGAGTCCCACTTGCAGTGAATCATGTTCAAGCCCGGCCCTGGGGAAGGGGTTCCTCCCTGTGATTATGGGCCGAGGTGCACGCCCAGTCCTCATGAGACCGGGGCAGACGTTGCGAGCGGCCTGGGAGGAGGCAGGAGTCACTAACACGCTGCGTATCTCCCCAGGGGCTTCTTTGGGTTTCTGCTGCGCAGGAAGTGCTGTCGAGGGAGCAGGAGGTAAGTCCATGAGGGCAGGCAC
>NW_007263509.1:0-696 GCF_000164805.1 Carlito syrichta | reverse complement strand
AAAAAAAAAAAAAGAATGAACATACTACAGCAACATGAAGCACAGGGAATAAAGTTTTTTAAAATTAAAATATTAACCAGGCATGGTGGCTCAGCCTGTTATCCCAGTACTTTTGGGAGACCGAGGAGAGAGGATTGCCTGAGCCCTGGGATTCGAGACCAGACTGAGCAACTTGGTGAGACCTCATCTCTAAAATAAATTACACAAAGTAGCCAGGCGTTGGGGTGTGTGTCTGTGGCTACTTGGGAGACTGAAGTGGAAGGATCGCCGGAACCCAGCAGGTCGAGGCTGCAGTGGCCAGGAACGTGCCACCCTGCACTCCAGCCTGGGCAACAAAGAGTGAGACTCTAACTCAAAAAAATAAAAATAAAAATGAATAAATAAATAAGAATACAATTAAAAGGTCTGGGTTCATATTCCAGTTTCACCCCTACTGGCTGTACAGGTTTACACAAGTCATTAACGTCTATAGTCTTCAGTGCTCTGCTATAAAACGGGAACAGTATGTGCATATTATTGGGTAGTTACAGAGATTCAAGGAGAGTATTAATCATGGCTTCCGTATTTTTTAAATTTTGGATATTACTGAATGTTATTTAATTGGCTTTGTCTGGAAACAAGTAATCTAGTAAAAAAGAAAGTAAGAGCAAAAACGCAATAAAATAAAATAAAAATGAGAAACAGTACTTCAGTTGT
>NW_007263508.1:0-757 GCF_000164805.1 Carlito syrichta | reverse complement strand
GTCCTGGATGACCACAAGGGATTCTTTTTTTTTTTTTCTTTGAAAGTTCAAAAGTGTTCTTAAAATTTTTCTAATCCTCTGTGAGTGATGGGAGTTCTTATTCTTACAACTTATGCTTTATTCTTCATAATTTTTGTACTTTTACTTTACACAAGAGGAGCCAAACATCTAGACTAGCCTAGAGGAGACACCTATGCAGATTTATGGATTTTTGTGTGTTTGGGAGTTTTTGTATGATTTTTCTTATTTTTAAATAAAACTCTGCTCTACCACGTGAAACTACCTCATCTTCTGAAAACTCTGATTTCCACTTCAACTCAGTGAGGCTTCCCAGACTGTATTTTGGTTCCCAATCTCTGGGGAATATTTGTAAACTATGCATCTGACAAAGTACTAATATCTAGAATCTGCAAGGACTCAAACAACTGAGAAGAAAAAAATACCTTATTAAAAAGTGGGCTAAAAGCATAAACAGATATTTTTTTGAAAGAAAACACTCAAATTGTTAAGAAACATGTTTTATTTGCTCATACTACTAATTCTCAGAGAAATTCAAATTAGAACCATGATAAGATATCATCTTACACCTTTCAGAATGGCTAAAATTAAAAAGTAATAAATAATAGACTTTGGTGAGAATTCAAGGACAAGAGAATGTTTATACACTGCTGGTAATATAGGCCACTTCAACCTCTATGGAAAACAGTATGGAGATTTCTCAAGAATGAAAAATAGAAATGACATTCAATCCAGCAAT
>NW_007263507.1:0-949 GCF_000164805.1 Carlito syrichta | reverse complement strand
CCAAATCTGAAATTTGTCATGCACTGTATGAAGAGCTTTAGGGAGAATAAATGAACGCTCTCAAAAAAATTGCTACACAATGTTTTGCTCTGTACCATCTTAACAATCAGACCCTGAAGGCAACTGGGCCAGAGTAGACAAGTACTTTAGCTATGGAGGAATAGACTGGTATACCAAGCCTTACCACATCAGCACACAGCTCCTCTAGCCAGAAGAATCTCAGATGCCACAGGACATTGATCTCAACCAGAGAAATTAGCTCTTGACTAGAAAACACTAAACATGGAAGAAACTAAGACCTAACATGAAGTGGCTGATTTAGCAGACTCTTCCTCTAAAACTCCAAAACACTGCCAAAGGGAAGAGGTACCACTGCCTGTACTTGAATAAAGGACTCCAGTTAGGGCAAATTAAAGCACCCTGACTCTCTGAGCCAATTCCAGTGCTCTATACAATCTCTGGGGCTTCCATGCTGCATGCCTCTCCATCCTATCTGTACCTTAAATCCCATATATAGCCTGCCTCCTCTGACAAGTCCCTCAGTCCTAAAGGCTGAGTTCTTCACCCAGGGCTGTCCTTCTCTCCTGAGTGCCACCACACTTCTTAGCAGGTCCTACAGACTCAGTCACTTAGTGATGCCCTCACCTCACCATCCACCCTTCTCTGATGTTCTGGATCATGTGTGGCTTTTACCTTTAGTTTCTGGCTATGATGCCTGCCAGTAGAGCCCTTCTCTCCATTAACCGAGTTGTGGTGAGTTGTTTCCATAATTGGATGACATGATAGTGTCTAGGTGTCTCAGGCATCTGACAGAGGGAGGGGAGCAGTGATGGGAACACACAAGATAATAATCAACAGAATATCACACCTGGAAGGGGCTTGAGGGACCGTCTCTCACCCCTTTATTCTTAGATGGTGGTAAAATCTATATAGCATAAAACGAACCATT
>NW_007263506.1:0-597 GCF_000164805.1 Carlito syrichta | reverse complement strand
AACACCATGATTTGTGCTTAGCCCATTGCAAGATGACCTTAAGCTTTTTTGGGATTGAGGACCCGAGTAACACAGTTTCGTTATTCTTACTTAGCAATAGGCAGTGAAGTTTCCTGTATGTGAGGACTCCCATTACCCGGATTCCTACTTCAAAAATCTGATTCGTGGTTACCACTTAGGAAGACAGCCTGCAGTTTTGAGACTCAGGACTCATATATGGAAGATTCCTTATACTTCCTTACCAATATGTCATGTAGTTTCCTGTATATGACGACCTCCATTACCCAACTTCCTGTTTCACACTGCAGGATGCCGAGACAGTTCCTGGTGACCGAGAATTCCAGTTTGGCGAAATTCAAGAGAAAGACCTCCAGAATGTTCTTTGGGAACTGGAATCCAAGATTCCTGGTTCCCCTTCACAAGACCTCCACCAAATGTGGAATATTCCAACCCCAAAACCCCAATTCCTGCCTGCCCAGCCACAAGAATTTTCTGTAGTTTGAAGTGACCTGATTCGAGGAATTTTGTTCCAATATTCCTTTTGATTCTGGTTAATGTGATTATGGTTGTAATTGGTGACAGGAAACAAAAGGATTG
>NW_007263505.1:0-520 GCF_000164805.1 Carlito syrichta | reverse complement strand
GACAAATTGGGCCCAATATTTACATAAATAACATGGAGACTTACAAAGAAGTAATTATTTGGGCTCTCATTTGTATAAAAATTTAGATAATTGGAAATTCTGGAAAATTATCTTTGAACCTACCTAAAGCTATGTTTAAATCTGAGAGAAATACTGCTCAAAGGCTGTTAAATAATACTAAAAGCATCCGAAACTTTTAAATCTAAAGAAGGCGCTAAAATATTATTTGAAATGGGCCATAACCAAGCTACAACAGGACACTTTGACCATAATAATAACAGATTACCTCGTGGGCAAACCCCTCACGTCCCCTCCCACTGTGGGAGCTATTCTCTCATCTCAATAAATCCTGCTTATAAAGAGAAGTCTGCCTTATTCAGTGGATTCTTGAATGGCCGCTTATCCCTGAAAAAGTTTTTGGATAGGTGTGAACAGCTTGTTTCCCTCACTTCTTGGGAATGAAACCACCCATGTCTACCGCATTTGGCAGAGCAGTGTACCAAGTCCTTGATACCTAAGG
>NW_007263504.1:0-821 GCF_000164805.1 Carlito syrichta | reverse complement strand
TTTTTCTGCTCTGTTTATATAAAATGAACATAGCAGTTATTTATTTCTTTCATTACTTGAAACAAGTAAAATCATTTATTTAGGTAGACATGTAATTAATGCAGTTTAGTAATGCCTTAAACTAGAAATCATAGAATAAAGAAGCAGAGTGAATCAACATTATTGAAACATTTTCTTTTTTTCTTTTTTTTGAGTTGGAATCTCACTGTCGCCCAGACTGGAGTGCAGTGGCCGCTCCCGGCCACCGCAGCCTCGACCTGCTGGGCTCCAGTGATCCTTCTGCCTCAGCCTTCCATGTAGCTGGAACTACAGGCGTGCGCTACCACGCCCAGCTAATTTTTAATTTTATTGTAGAGATGAGGTCTCACCAAGTTGCCCAGGTGGGTCTCGAACCCATGAGCTCAGGCAATCCACTCACCTCAGCCTCCCAAAGTGCTGGGATTACAGGCTGAGCCATCGAACCCGGCTTTGAACCATTTTCAAACAATGAACTTGAAATTACTGCACAAGAATAGATGTCTTCCAAATCTCATGGAATTGCTATAAGATAAAAAAAGAAAGACATAGGAAACATTTTAATGTTTTGAAAGTTAAAGTGCTGTATGCAATAATTTATCTTATTATTATGATCATTAAAATATTGCCACCTTTAAATAAATATCAACGTGTTTATTTAACACTTTTTTGTTGATGTTTCTAGATAACATAAATCAGATAAAGACAAAATAAGCCAATGCAACCAGTTCAATACATTTTATATTATCATTGCTTGATTAGTAGATTAGTGATGCTTTTAAGTGAAATGTCACTCCAGAAAGTCA
>NW_007263503.1:0-857 GCF_000164805.1 Carlito syrichta | reverse complement strand
TGAGAGTGGGCAGCCTTATCTTGATCCAGTTTCAGGGGAAATGATTCCAGTTTCTACCATTTAGCAATATGCTAGCTGTGCGTCTGTTGTAGATGGCACTTACTGTTTTGAGGTATGTTACTTCTATACCTAGATGTTTGAGTGTTTTATCAAGGGATGCTGTATTTTATCAAAATATTTTTCAGGTTGATCTTTGAAAGGAATAATTTTAACTGTTTTTAGCCCGTCTCTGCCACACAAAAGATACGTCTTTATATCTCAATATTATAGCCAGAGTAAGACAAATTCCCAAGAAGCAGAGCAACACTGGTACCTAAAAAAAAAGTTGTAGCAAAAGGAAATATAATTGACTACTTAGTGTGTAGCAAGCAGTGTGCTAGCTTCATCATGTACCATTATTTTCTTATATTTTTCACAAAACATTTTAGAAACAATAATATTTGCAGATAAGGTATCTGTGGTTCAGAGTTTAAGAAACGTGTTTAGGAGTTTTTTTTAGTTAGTTTTAAAAGTTATGAGTTAGAGTTTGCCCAAAATTAAGCTGATACTATTAGTAATATGATAATTTTTACTTCAGATTAGTACCTTAAAAAGTGATGGAAACCTTTATTGACTTCAGAGTAGTCAATACTTAATCTTTCTTGTATTAGTTGTCCTGACAGTAACCAAATTGGGGCCATATCAAGTATTCTCATTCCACCTAAGAACATGGGCTCTTATTCCAAACTACTAGGGTTCAAATCCCAGTTTCATCTCTTACTATGAGATCTTGAGCAAGACAATGTCTTAATGACTCCATCTCATTACCTCAGCTGTAGAATGGGGAGAATATTTATTCTTTCTTATCTCACTGAACC
>NW_007263502.1:0-361 GCF_000164805.1 Carlito syrichta | reverse complement strand
ATAAACATCATGACGCTAAGACCTGGAAATGGACAATACAGAAATTCATATGGAAGCAGAAACAATCATGAATAGCCAAATTAATCTTTAGACAAAGAAACAAAACAGGAGGTATTACACTTCTAGAATTCTACCTTTATTCTAGGTTGCAGTAATCCAAACATTCAGGTATTGGTACAAGAACAGGCACATAGACCAATGGAATAGGATGGAGATTTCGGAAACAAAGAGTTAATTTCTGAAAAAACTCTTCTTCGTCAAAATCTCCAAAACCACCATTGGGGAGAGGAAAACCTATTCAGCAAATGGTGGTGGGAAAACTCGCTGATCACTTGCAGAAAATGCTACAGGACACCTACCT
>NW_007263501.1:0-921 GCF_000164805.1 Carlito syrichta | reverse complement strand
TAACAGGACCTCAGCAGTTCCTAATGAGATACACTCTTCCTTACACAATTTCTGCTCTTAACTAATACTCTATTCCAGATGCAAGGAAACCCTTCAAGATGTATTAAAAATGAAAAGACAAAATGTCAATTATGCAGTAACTCATAGACAAATGAGGGGGATTTAATAAATACCCAAAAGCAAACATATTATATACTCAGAGAAGGAGTCTTCTGGTCAGTTGCCTGAATATTTTTTGATTTGGGGGTAGTATTTGAGCATTATCATATACCAGCAGCATTTGAAGATGTTAACTCTAGCCTGTTGATCTGTTGTCCCCTAGTATCCAGGGAACTTAAGGATAACAGGGAGAAGGGTATGATAACAACTGGGGACAGTTATTTATTGTTGAACACCTCATGACTCATGTTCTTTGAAGATGCCACACTTGCCAGTTGACTTTTCCAGCAGTTGCTCTACCCAGTCTCATGGCTGATCTATCTTGATAATCCCTTTTCTCCAGTGAGTTAAACAAGCTGAGTCTTCTGGGAGGAAGGAAACAATCAAAACAATAAGAGTTTTCATCCTTGTATTATCCTAATAATCCAGGCAATCCTAGGCTTGATTTGAGTGGCTCACCTGCCCTCTTCTGATAGTTTCTGATTAGATTATCATTTTAACAATGTTTTGTTGCCTGAGCAAGATCACAAGGAAACCAGTCTATAAACTTTTGTAAACTTTTACAAAAGTCTATAAACTTTTGTGAAAGGAAATACTCTTATTTTTAAAAACTCCATATTGTGATTTTTTCTGGCCAAAACTCCTCAGTAGTGACTGGAAGGAGAGAATGTCAGCAGATTTCCATGTGAGGTGGGGGAGATGGTACTATTCTGTTCTGCATTATAGGGCTGATGGCATGGTTGTGTTCCCTTAGTAAAAATT
>NW_007263500.1:0-619 GCF_000164805.1 Carlito syrichta | reverse complement strand
CCAACAGATCCGATCTGTGTGACTGATGGATCAACTATTCAGGGCTTGATCATGGCCCAAAGGCAATATCCTGAGAGCACAAACTTCAGAGGGACCTGATGAGTGCTGAGTTCCAGGCACCCCATCCCCTACCCTGAACCAGCTCTGGGACAAAGCGTGTGGCCAGAAGGGAGGAGGAAGAACTCCAAAGAGATCAGTGGTGAGTCTTGGGCTGACACAAATCCCCTCCTTCCCAGTGATCCTCTGAATGTCAGATCCACAGAGCTGGTCCATGACTGGGAGGGACAAACAAAGGTGGAGCCTGGACGTCAGTCACCATAGGAGAACTCCATTCCAGGATAGGCCTGGTTGTGGCATCCCAGTAAGAGGATACACCTGGGGAAGAGACAATCCTGAACCTCCCCACCAGAGATCTCCCTGACCATAGAAGAGTTACAGAGGAGCCCTGCAGCCACACCAACTTCAACTGTCCTTCTCCCTAGCACCATTTCCTGAGAAGAGAGGGAAAGATGTGACTCTTCAGGAGAGACCTGATTACAGGAACAATTACAGCGTCTGCCACAAGAGGGCAGTTTTTTTGTTTGTTTGTTGTTTGGTTTTGGTTTTGTTTCTTAAATTT
>NW_007263499.1:0-596 GCF_000164805.1 Carlito syrichta | reverse complement strand
ATCTGTAGCCTCAGAGGAGCTCTGGTATATGAGAGCAACCTTGGAGGGGCTCTACACGTTCCCACATCTTGCAGAACCTTCAAGACCCTCCGCCACTTCCATATGCTTCACTCCTCTGGGTTTGAAAAATTCAGGCCCTTCTTTCCTTGCCACTTTTCTTGATTTTTCCAGGTTATGCCCTCTCCCAGTTTTTTTTGCCCTAATTTGTTTTTTTGCGCCCTTTGGGATTCATTCAGTCTTCAGGCATACCACAGAATTGCAAGGACCATGAATCAACTGTCCTCGAGTAATAAATTTTTGCTCTCCTTGACTGGTTTTTCTCGAGGGAAGTCATACGAAGTCCACAGAGACAGAGACTGAGTGCCCGCCATCTGCACACAGTGTCTGCCAGGGAGACACAGAGAGTCTTATCCAAAGCTTGTGAGGAATTGACAGACCCAGAGCCCGAGAGAGAGAGAGAGAGAGAGAGAGAGAGAGAGAGACAGAGACAGACAGAGAGAGAGACAGAGAGACAGAGGGACACAGAGACACAAAGAGAGAGAGAGAGAGAGAGAGAGAGAGAGAGAGAGAGAGAGGAGAGAGAGAGGGAGGGGGAG
>NW_007263498.1:0-534 GCF_000164805.1 Carlito syrichta | reverse complement strand
AAGCGCTGTGCCTGGGGCACAGCGAGAGGAAAAATGTGCAAGGGCCGGGTCTCCAGGCCCAGGGAGAGTGAAAATGAGTGAAGGTGGGCTGGACCTAGGGCGCTGGTAGGGTGAAAATGCAAGAGGCCTGGGGTGCTGGGCATGGGGTGCCACGAGGATGAAAATGCACGAGGCCTGGGGCAATGGGCCCAGGGCGCCAGAAAGATGAAAATGTGCTGGGCCCAGGGCAATGGGAGGGTGAAAAGGCCCAAGGCCCAGGCATTGAGCCTGGGGAACCAGGAGGGAGAAAATGCGTGGGGCTCTGGGCACTGGGCCTGAAGCACCAGCAGGGCAAAAATGTGTGAAACCAGGGTGTGGGGTCTGGGATGGTGGGAGGGTGAAAATGAGTGAGCCCTGGGGTGCTAGGCTCAGGGCACGGCCCAGGGTGCCCCGAGGGCAAAATTGCATGAGGCCCGAGGCACTGGGCCTAGGGTGCCAAAAGGGTGAAAAACGCGTGAGCTGGGCCCGGTCGCTGGGCCTTGGATGACAGGAGGG
>NW_007263497.1:0-765 GCF_000164805.1 Carlito syrichta | reverse complement strand
AAGTCAGGGACAGTATGAAAAACCCTACTCAAGTTAAAAAAAAAAATCAGACAGCGAGAGTTACAAAATCAAGCCTCGGGGAACTGGTGTCAGTCCCTCTTCTCTTGGTCCCCCTGGCTCACCACCCTAATTTCAGCAGTAGCCGGCCCTCTCCTCCTACTCTTAATAGGCATTACTGTGAAACCTTGCATTATCAAGTATATTCTAACTTACATTAAAAACAGTATCATGCCCGTAAAAATAATGGTTCCCAGGTCCCACTACACCCCCTTGTCTGAAGAGTCAATGATTTGACTCTCTGCACAACTGAAAGGGGGGAATGTGAAAGAGAAAAGAAGGAGCCTCTGCCCCTCGGATTATAAGGGTGGGTAGATCAAAGAAATGACTTCAGCCTTGAAACAAACATTACTCCCTTCCTGGAGACTTTTTGAAGTTTTTTCCTCTGTAAACACTGCAAGATTAATTGTATCCTTACCCGCCACACTTGCATAATTAGCACATCTGCTTCTGTAAACTCGCTCCCTTGCCGATGTCAGCAGAATATTGCGATAAGAGCTCTGGAAAATGTCCAAATCTAACTTTAGCTAACCAAGATGTAAGCTAGGACTACGTAAGAAAACTCTGAGTGGCGACTCAGGGCTGTCTTGCTTAGAATTCTCTTCCTGCGATCGGTCGCCAGCTGGCAGAGCCTTTACTAATAAACATCTCCTTTGTTAAAATTGAGTCAGTGGGCCATTATTTAACTTCTTGGGCCCTACTTCACAG
>NW_007263496.1:0-833 GCF_000164805.1 Carlito syrichta | reverse complement strand
CCAACAAAGAAAGAGAACTACAGGACAATATCCCTGGTGAACATTTATGCAAAAATTTTTAAAACATTCTAGCAAATCAGATCTAACAACATATCTCAAAAATCATTTGCCATGACCAAGTAGGCTTCATCCCCAGGATGCAAGGCTGGTTCAATATTTGCAGAACCATAAACGTAATTAAATACATCAACAAATGTAAAATCAAGAACCACATGATAGCCGGGTTCGGTGGCTCAGCCTGTAATCCCACAGTTTGTTAGGCTGAGGTGAGTGGATTGCCTGAGCCCTTGGGTTCGAGACCTGCCTGGGCAACTTGGTGAAACCTCATCTCTAAAATAAATCAAAAAATTAGCCAGGAGTGGTAGCATGTGCCTGTAGTTCCAGCTACTTGGAAGGCTGAAGTGGAAGAAACATTGCAGCCCAGCAGGTTGAGGCTGCAGTGGCCGGTAGCAGCCACTGCACTCCAGTCTGGGTGACAGAGTGAGACTCCAACTCAAAAGTAAGAAAAAAAAAAAGAACCACATGATTATATCATTAGATGCAGAAAAAGCTTTTTCTAAAATTCAGCATCCCCCCATGATAAAAATCCTTGAACACCTAGGCACAGATGGAACATACCTTAAAATAGAGCCATCTATGATATAAACCCACAACCAACATATTGCTAAACAGACAGAAATTGGAAGTGTTTCCCCTGAAAACTGAAACAAGGCAAGACTGTGCACTCTCACCCATCCTGTTCAACATAGTGTTGGGAGTTCTAGCTAGAGCAATTAGTCAAGAGAAAGAAATCAGGGGTATCCAAATAGGAAAAGAGAAAGTTGTTATCTCTG
>NW_007263495.1:0-716 GCF_000164805.1 Carlito syrichta | reverse complement strand
GCAAGGCCAGGCTGGCCAGGGTAGGAGAGCCAGGTGCTGACTCCGGGAGTTGGTGGAGCACGACGGCTCGCACAACTGGTCGTTGAAGTTCAGGTTGATGGTGAAGCCCAGGTCCCAGTCTTTCTTGGTGTTGGCTGCATGCTGGTGGTGCTGAAGGAATCCTCCCCATCTTCGCTGTTGGGTAGTCCTCTGTGTAGAATACCATTTGGCCTTTAGTGTGTGTTTGGAGACTTGGGACTGGTGGAGAGGCCAGTCCTCTTATGGCAGGGTGAACTTGGTGTTGACTCCACCAGGACCTGCAGTAGTCATTCTGCTTCACTTCAGGGCAGAAGGGGGAGGTGAAGGTCAAACCTTCCACCTTGATGGTGTAGATGTCCTTTATGAGGCAGGTATTGGTGACCGGCTGCTTGGGGTCTGCCACATGCACCAGGGGCTCCTTAATGGCACATCTTTGATACAAGACATATCAAAGCTGTGACCTTTCTCCCACCAGTAGATCTTGTATTCTTGGTACTGCCTGGATGGCCATCATATATACAGTGTGGCTCCGTCTGAGAAGATGAGGTCAAGGGCGCCAGTCACTTGTAACAGGTGTACGGTATGGTGTTGAGCATGAACTCGTGGAGGAGGCAGTAGCCCATCTATTCGCTGATGTTGGTGTCCACTTTCTCCACTGGGAGTGCCACCTCCTCCACTTCCTCTTGATGGTGATCAAC
>NW_007263494.1:0-876 GCF_000164805.1 Carlito syrichta | reverse complement strand
TCACTTTTAGCTAATGTTCACAATATTTCAAACTTTTCAATTTCAATGATATCATTTTAATGATCTATGATCAATGATTTTTGATGTTACTATTGTAATTCTTTTGGAGCACCACAAACTTATTTGACACAAATAAGATGGCAAACTTAATCAATGTTCTATGTGCTTTTTACTGTTTTATCAACCAGCAGCTACCCAATATTTCTGTCACTTCTCAGGCCTCCCTATTCCCTGGAACACAACAAAAGTTAGAAATAATAAAGTTTAGTAAGGAAGGCATGTCAAAAGTCAAGATAGAAGTAAAATAAAAGTCTTGTGCCAGTTAACCAAGTTGATTATGCAACAGAAAAGTTATTGAAGGAAATTAAAAGTGTGATCTCGTGAACACATACGTGATAAGAAGCCAAATAGACTATTGCTGACATGGAGAAAGATTTAGTAGTCCTTGTAGAATAAAACAGCCACATCATTTCTGTAAGCCCAAGCCAAATCTAGAAAAAGGTCCTAACTCTCTTCTATTCTTTGAAGATGGAGAGAGGTAAAGAAACAGCAGAAAAAAACTTGGAAGCTAGCAAATTTAGGTTAATGAGATTTAAGGAAAGAAGCCATCTCTATAACATAAACGGGCAAGTTGAGACAGTATATCTTGATGCAAAAACTGCAGCAAGTTATCCAGAAGATCTAGATAAGAACTCTGATAAAGATGGCTATACTGCATCACAGATTTTTAAAGTAGATAACACAGCCTTATATAAGAAAAAGATGTCATGTAGGACTTTTGTACCTAGAGAGAAAAAATCAATGCCTGGCTTCAGATCTTCAGAAGACAGCTGGTTAATTTTAAGTTGAAGCCAATGCTCATTTACCATTTCAAAA
>NW_007263493.1:0-339 GCF_000164805.1 Carlito syrichta | reverse complement strand
ATAACTTCCTGAAGTTTTTCAAAGTTAACTGCTTTTTGTGCAGCCCTACGCAGCCCAGAAAGGAGGCAAGTAGAGAAGCGATCCCTGGACTCGATGCTGGCAGGAGAGTTATAGTCCCAGACCGGATCCTGGTCTGGGACAGCCGCTGCACCAAGGGGGTGAGCTGGGGTGGTTTGGTGAATTTCGTCTGCGTATGTTCTAGCCTGTTCCCAGACTCTCCTACGTTCCTCCGGAAGCAGGGTGTTGGAAAGGATTAGGTATATATCATGGAAAGTAAGACTGTAGGACTGGATGAGGTATTGAAACTCCTTAATGTAGGTGGCAGGATTAGTTGTGTAT
>NW_007263492.1:0-318 GCF_000164805.1 Carlito syrichta | reverse complement strand
GCTAGTTAAGTCAGCTGGCTATCCAGCTGCCTAGCCAGGAAGCTAGCTAGTTAAGTGTGCTGGCTAGCTAGTTGGCTACTTCATTAAGTCAGCTAGTTAAATCAACTGGCTAGGCAGATGGCTACATATGTAGCTAGGCAATTAAATCACCTGGCTAGTCAGCTGGACAGCTAGTTAAGTCAGCTAGTTCAGTCAACCAGCTCACTAGCTGGCTAGCTAGTTAAGTCAGCTCATTATGTCAGTTGACTAGCCAGCTGGCTAGCTGGTTAAAAAGCTAGTTACTTCAGATTGGTAACCTGCTGGCTTGCTAGTTATTTC
>NW_007263491.1:0-485 GCF_000164805.1 Carlito syrichta | reverse complement strand
GGAATGGGACAAAGTGGAGAGGAATGGAATGGAATAGAATTGTATGAAATGGAATGGAATTGAATACAGAAAAATTGAATGGAATAGAAAGGAATGTCATGAAATGCAATTAAATCTAGAGAAATGGAAAGGTATGGAATAGAAGAGAAGGGAATGTAGAGGAATGGAACGGAATGGAATGAAAAGGAATGGAGAGGAATGGAATGGAGTAGAATGGAATGGAAGGGAATGGAATGCAGAGGAACGGAAATGAATGGAATACAATGCTACGTAGAGGAATGGTATGCAGGGGAATGGAATAAAATGGAATGGAGTGGAATCGCGAGGAATAGATGTAATGAAATGGAATGGAATGGAAAGAAATGGAATGGAGAGGAATTTAATGGAATTGAATGGACAGGAAGGGAAGGGTAGGAATAGAATGAATAGGAATTGAATGGAATGGAAAGAAATGGAGAGGAAATGAATGGAGAGGAATAGAATAG
>NW_007263490.1:0-736 GCF_000164805.1 Carlito syrichta | reverse complement strand
CCAGCCCCAGACAGATATTTGCTACTGTTAATCCCATCTCCTTCCCCCCCCATAGTTTCCTAGTACCGTCAGTCATTTTCTTATAGTATTACATTGGATGTTCAAGGTCCATTATATGAGTGAGAACATGTGATATTCTGATCTTTGTTTCTGTGTGAGGTCACTCAGTATTATAGACTCTAGTTCCATCCAGGTTGCTGCGAAATTCATGATTTTGTTCTTT
Source organism: Carlito syrichta (assembly GCF_000164805.1). Lineage (NCBI taxonomy): Eukaryota > Metazoa > Chordata > Mammalia > Primates > Tarsiidae > Carlito > Carlito syrichta. The sequence goes on along the minus strand of NW_007263490.1, from coordinate 513 downwards.
TTTATGGCTGCGTAGTATTCCATCGTGTATATGTACCACATTTTTTTAATCCAGTCCTCTTTTGATGGGCAGCATGGTTGTTTCCAGGTTCTTGCTATTGTGAACAACGCTGCGATAAAGATACATGTGCAGGTATCTTTTTTATAGAGTGATTTGTGTTCTTCAGGGTATATTCCCAGTAGGGGGATTGCAGGGTCATATGGAAGGTCAATTTTTAGAGCTTTTAGGAATCGCCACACTGCTTTCCACAGAGGTTGCACTAGTTTACACTCCCACCAGCAATGTAGAAGTGTTCCCTTTTCACCACACCCTCTCCAGCAGCTGTTATTTTTTGAGTTGTTGATAATTGCCATTCTGACTGGAGTTAGGTGGTATCTCAGTGTGGTTTTGATTTGCATCTCCCTGATGATTAGTGAGGTTGAGCATTTCTTCATGTGTTTGTTGGCTTCTCGAATGTCTTCTTTTGTGAATTGTCTGTTCATATCTTTTGCCCATTTTATAATGGAGTTTTTT
>NW_007263489.1:0-768 GCF_000164805.1 Carlito syrichta | reverse complement strand
TTCTGTGAGCTCACACATGTTTTTGCTGTGGAGCACAAGTGTGGAGGGTGAACGCGGGCTTTCTTGGATGCAACCGCGAAGGCATGGGGCAAACTTTCCCTGTGGCCACCTTTGAAACCTCCCATGAATATTAGGCCTTAAAGTGCGTTTTCCTCTCCCATCTCTTTGGGCTGAGTGGCAGGTGTCTTGGTGGTGGTGGTGGCGGTGGTGATTATTATTATTATTTGAAGTTGGAATACCGATCTGTCCCCCAGGCCAGAGAGCAGGGACACACTCACAGCCACCCTGGACTCCAGCTGCCAGGCTCAGGTGATCCTCCAGCCTCGGCACCCAAATGACCAGAACCCCAGGCATGCGCCACCATGCACAGCATATATTTGGATTTATTTTTGATGGCCGAGATGAGGTCTTGCCCCATGTCCCTGGCTGGTGTCAAAGCCGCAGGCTCAGGCCATCTACCTGCCTGGGCCTCTGAAGGGCCGTAATACCAGGCTAAGCCCCCGACCCTGTCCTGAGGTTGTGGTGGTTGTGGTGGTATGTATTATTATTCTGAGTCTGAGTCCTGCTCTGTTGCACAGGTCAGAGCATAGGAGCCCACTCTTGTCCACTGTGGCATCCAGCAGCTGGGCTCCTGTGATACTTCTGCTGCGGGAAGCTGAGTACCCGGTATAAGAGGAGTACACCCCCACGCTCGGCTATTTTTTTTTTTGGCTTCTTGTAGAGACGAGGTCTTGCCAAGGTTCCTGGGCTGATCCTGAACATGGGTGC
>NW_007263488.1:0-707 GCF_000164805.1 Carlito syrichta | reverse complement strand
TGATGACAGCAGCAGATGGGTGGGTTAGTCACATGATTGCTGCCATGGTGGGGCTATCTGTGTCACGAAGTCACAGAGATCTGAATAGCTTAACCTGAGGGGGATTTCCTGTAAGAGGCTTGTTAGACATTTGCAATTCACAAATTCCTTGACCAACGGTGGGTGGTCATTGGAGTTGTCTTGATATTGTATCTGAAGGAGATATGCCTAGGGGGGATGGGTTAGGCTGCTGTTTGTCCTGCAGTAGAATGTCTGAATGCTTGCTAATCTTTACACTGAGGTAAAAAAAAAAAAAAGCTAATAATAAGCTAACTTTCTTCTAGGTTTCTACAGGTACCTTTCACATAATAATATGAGAAAGTGTTTGGGAATAATGGGAAGCTGTCAGGGGAGGGGAGTGGGATTGCCAGTTGAGGGAACCTGCTAGGGGAGGGTGATGGACTGAGACTCTAACTCAAAAAAAAGAAAAAAAAGTAAATGCATGCATTTAGATTTTACATAATTGACCACTAGATAACAATAAAAAGTATTCTTTAAAAAATCATGTGATGCCGGACTCGGTGGCTCAGCCTGGTAATCCCGCGCCTTTGGGAGGCTGAGGTGAGTGGACTGCCTGAGCCCGCGGGTTCGAGACCCGCCTGGGCAGGCGAGACCTCATCTCTACAATAAAAATCAAAAAATTAGCCGGGTGTGGTAGCGCGCGCCTG
>NW_007263487.1:0-961 GCF_000164805.1 Carlito syrichta | reverse complement strand
TGCCCTATAGATTAGGCGCCTTCTGCAGGAATATCAAGAATCTCCCAATGCTGCCTGTTGGAAATGCATAGGAGATAAAGTGAAGAATGTATCCTCCACTAGCTCTAAGGAGTGTTATCCAGAAAGTTACAGGGGCACTATCTTAGCTAGATCTTCTGGACAATTGTTACGGCTTCTCCATCTGCACTCGCTGTGTCACCTTGCACTCTTATGTGCTAGAGATGGCGTCTTTCCATAAACCTCATGAACTCACCTCTGCTAACTTCAAACTTGTCTTCTGCAGCTTCTTACCTTTCTCAGCTTTTAAAAAATTGAAGAGTTATGGTCCTGCTCTGGATTAAGCTTTGGCCTTAGGGAATATGGTAGCTGGTTTGATTTTCTATCTAAACCAGTAAAACTTTCTCCATATCAGCAATAGGCTGTTTCACTTTTTTTATCATTAATCTGTACACTGACAAAGCACTTTTAATTTCCTTCAAGAACTTTTCCTTTGTACTTACAACTTGGCTGTTTGGCATAGAGGCCTGGCTTTGGACTCTCTCAGTTTTCAATATGCCTTCCTCACTAAGCTTCATCATTTCTAACCTTTTATTTAAAGTGAGAGACATTCCTTTTACTTGAACACTTAAAAACCATTATAAGGTTAATAATTGGCCAAGTTTCAATGTTGTTGTGTCTCAATGAATAAGAAACCTGGACAAGGAGTGAGCAGGAAGAACAGACAATTTGCAGAAAAGGTAAAATACACACAAAATTTATTGATTAAGTTTGCCATCCAATATGGGTGTGGTTTATGGCACCACCAATTATAATAGTAACATCAAAGACCACTGATCACAGATCACCCTAACAGATATAATACTTTTAAAGACTGAAATATTGTGAGAATTACCAAAACGCAAGCACAGATTTTTGTAAAAATGTGCCAAAAGACTTTTCCTACACAGGGTTGTTACAACCT
>NW_007263486.1:0-823 GCF_000164805.1 Carlito syrichta | reverse complement strand
GGGAAACAGCTTTCGGGAACAAGGACTACCCAGTCTACAGGAATAGAAGTAAAAAAAATATCTAGAAAGAAGCTAAACTTAGAAAGACAGAAACAAATTCCGCCATGCACTTTCCATCAAGTGTACTGAGATTCACTTGTAAGTTTTACTGCCATGTATGCACACTGGTCACCAATCACACGCCAATATCATAGGTATAACTGATATCCTATGTCAGAGGCGATCTTCCAGATGGGCCTTTACAGGCCTCAGCCATGTAGCTATAGATGTTGGCTCCCAACATTTCCCCCTTTTTTATTAAAACAAACGTAAAACATCTTGGCTTCTGTCTTAGGTTGTTCTCGCCTCACCATAGTTGTTACCCGTCATTGGCCCGTTCCCCTTCCCTGCGGGGAATGCCTGTCTTAGGTTCATACTAGGTGGCTGGAATCTTACCCGTCACTGAATACCAAGAGCGTAAAGACTTAAGGGGACATAGGGAGAATGAAGAATGGTGAGCTGATGACACAAAATATTAGCCTTTATGACATAAGTGACCAGCTGATAGATGACATTATTTTTTAACTTTATTACTGAGCACTGCCAGATGAATGTTATCTGAATTGCGTTGCACTGCTTTTCTTAAACGTCGGATGATGACTGGAAAAATAAACAGCAGAAGAAGAACAATCACACCAATAGCAATGAAATTATAGATCAGATTCCAAATAGAATGAGAAGCCACAAATTGAGAAAGAGAAGAAGTAAATCTAGAAGCCAATTGAGAAAATGAAAGTGTAGACAAGTGTGCCTGAGAGATAGCAACGATTTGACCCTGTAACTG
>NW_007263485.1:0-731 GCF_000164805.1 Carlito syrichta | reverse complement strand
TAAGCCCCCACCACCTACCAATGGGGAGAGGAGAACCTATTCAGTAAATGGTGATGGGAAAATTGGCTGACCACATGCAGAAGATTGAAACAGGACCCCTATCTATCCCCATGCACAAAGGTTAACTCCAAATGGATCAGAGACCTAAATGTAAAACCTCAAACCATAAGAACCTTAGAAAAGGAAGGAAATACTCTCATGGAAATCGGAACTGGCATCCAATTTCTGTACAAAACCCGAAACCCACAGGACTTAAGAGAGAAGATAGACAAATGGGACCTTATTAAACTGACAAGCTTCTGCAAAGCCAAAGAAACCATCAAGAGAGCAGGGAGACAGCCTACAGACTGGGAAAAAGTCTTTGCCAACTCTAGGTCTGACAAAGGCTTAACATCCTGGATCTACAAGGAACTGAAGCGTACTGAAAAGAAGAAAACAAACAACCCCATTATAAAATGGGCAAAAGACATGAACAGACACTTCACAAAAGAAGACATTCGAGCAGCCAGCAAACACATGAAGAAATGCTCAACCTCACTAATCATCAGGGAGATGCAAATCAAAACCACACTGAGATACCACCTAACTCCAGTCAGAATGGCAATTATCAACAACTCAAAAAATAACAGCTGCTGGAGAGGGTGTGGTGAAAAGGGAACACTTCTACACTGTTGGTGGGAGTGTAAACTAGTGCAACCTCTGTGGAAAGCAGTGTGGCGATTCCTAAAAGG
>NW_007263484.1:0-926 GCF_000164805.1 Carlito syrichta | reverse complement strand
GTTTGCTTTTTACTTTTCAGCACGTTTGAGTTCCTTGTAGATCCAAGATGTCAAGCCTTTGTCAGACCTGGTGTTGGCAAATATTTTTCCTAGTCTGTAGGCTGTTACCCTGCTCTCTTGATGGTTTCTTTGACTTTCCAGAAGCTTGTCAGTTTAATAAGGTCCCACTTGTCTGTCTTCTCTCTTACGACCTGTGGGTTTCGAGTTTTGTTCAGGAATTGGATGCCAGTTCCAATTTCCATGAGGGTATGTCCTTCGTTTTCTAAGGTTTTTATTGTTTGAGGTTTTACATTTAGGTCTCTGATCCATTTGGAGTTAACCTTTGTGCATGGGGATAGATAGGGGTCCTGTTTCAATCTTCTGCCTGTGGTCAGCCAGTTTTCCCAGCACCATTTACTGAATAGGTTCTCCTCTCCCCAGTGGTAGGTGGTGAAGGCTTTGTCAAAGATGAGTTGGTTGAGAAATTGAGGTTTTGCTTCTGGAATCTCAATTCTATTCCATTGATCTATATGCCTGTTCTTATACCAATACCAAGCTGTTTTGATGATTGTAGCTTTATAGAAAAGTTTGAAGTCTGGTAATGTGATACCACCTGCTTTGTTTTTTTTTTCTGAGGATTGTTCTGGCTATTCTTGGACGTTTGTGTTTCCATATGAATTCCTGTGTTGTTTTTTCTATGTCTGAGATGGATGTTGCTGGTAGTTTGATATGTATTGCATTGAATTTGTAGATTGCCTTAGGTAAGATGGACATCTTCACAATGTTGATTCTTCCAATCCATGAGCATGGGATATTTTTCCACTTGTTTGTGTCATCTTTGATTTCTTTGAGCAGTGTTTTGTAGTTTTCATTGTAAAAGTCTTTCACGTCTCTGGTTAGGAAGTTGCCAAGGTATTTCATTTTTTTGTGACTTTTGTGAATGGAAG
>NW_007263483.1:0-775 GCF_000164805.1 Carlito syrichta | reverse complement strand
ATAGACCATCAAATCAGTTGCATGTTTTACAGCTTTCATTTATTTATTTATTTGATTATATATTTTAATTTTTTTTTAAATGTGGGGTACAATTCAGAGTTAGACACACAAACATTGATTGTGCAGGGTCCCTGGTTGATGAGGTATGCCCCTCCCTTCCTTATCAGTACCCCTCCACTGCCAATCTCAATCATCCCCCTAAACAGTTTTCCACTACTGCCAATCATTTCCTTACAGCACTAAAAGTGATCAAGTTCAGCTCATGAGTGTGAACACATGGAACTCTTTTCTTGTTTATGTGATAAATCACTGAAAATGACCTACATCATATCCATCAAACGTTCTGCAAAATCATTCTATCTGTCCTTTTCTATGGCAGCATAATATTCCACTGTTTATATACCACAATTATTTTATCCATTCCTGTTTAAGGGCAACTTGGTTGGTACCATTTTTTTTTGCAATTGTGATTAGAGTTGTAAAAAACATACTACTACAGGTATCTTTTTGTAAAATGATTTCAGTTCCTCCAGGCTTATTCCTTCCTGGGGAATTACTGAGTCACATGGTAGGTCAAAATCTTGTCCCTTTACAAACCAACACACTGTTTTCCAAAGATGTTGCTCTACTCCTCAGTCCACGTGCAGTGTAGAAGCATTTATTTCTTCCCAAATCCTGACCTGCATCTGTTATGGTTTGTTTTATTAATGATGGCCAGTATTACAAGGGGTATGTGGTATTTCAAAGGGAATTCATTTGCATTTCTTTGAGGATG
>NW_007263482.1:0-613 GCF_000164805.1 Carlito syrichta | reverse complement strand
TGGCACAGGTCACCTCCGCCCACCTCACTCTCAATTGTCCACCCTAACCCTCTTTTCAGGGGCCGCCTTGGGGAAAAGGGAGGGGCATGACTTTCAAAACCTTTGGGTGGGCAGGGATGGCCAGGCGACTCACGCCTGTTTCCTCAACACTCAGATAGGCCAGAGCCCAGGAACTCGAGATCAGGGTGGACAGCATTGCAAGGCCCCATCTCAATCCAAAGCAAAACCCAGAAAAGCTTGGGTGAGGGCAGGCCTTGGCAGGAGAATTGCCTCTATCCCAGAGTTTAAGACCAGGCAGGAAGACCAGGATGTGGACCAAATGGAAAGCCTGTGATCACAGCAGTTTTGGAGGCTTAGGCTGAGAGGATGGCCTGAGTTTGATGGTTTAAGAACAGCCTGGACAACATAGTGAGGAAAGAAAAAGAAACAAGGAAAGAAAGAAAGAAAGAAAGAAAGAAAGAAAGAAAGAAAGAAAGAAAGAAAGAAAGAAAGAAAGAAAGAAAGAAAGAAGGAAGGAAGGAAGGAAGGAAGGAAGGAAGGAAGGAAGGAAGGAAGGAAAGAAAGAAAGACAGAAAGAAAGAAAGAAAGAAAGAAAGAAAGAAAGAAAGAAAGG
>NW_007263481.1:0-529 GCF_000164805.1 Carlito syrichta | reverse complement strand
TGAAAAGAAAAAAACAAACAACCCCATTACAAAGTGGGCGAAAGATATGAACAGACACTTCACAAAAGACATACAAGTGACCAATGGACACAGGAAGAAATGTTTCAACATCATTAATCATCAAGGAGATGCAAATTAAAACTACAATTGAGAAACCACCTAACTTTAGTCAGAATGGCCATTATCAATAACTCAAAAAATAACAGATGCTGGAGAGGATGTGGTGAAAAGGGAACACTTCTACACTGTTGGTGGGAGTGTAAACTAGTGCAACCTCTGTGGAAAGCAGTGTGGCAATACCTAAAATCTCTAAATATCAACCTCCCATATGATTCCACAATCTCCCTACTGGGAATATACCCTGAAGAACTCAAATCACTGTATAAAAAAGATACTTGCACACGTATGTTTACCGCAGCATCGTTCACAATAGCAAGAACCTGGAACCAACCATGCTGTCCATCAAAGAGAACTGGATTAAAAAATGTAGTACACATACACGATGGAATACTACACAGCCGTAAAAAGG
>NW_007263480.1:0-763 GCF_000164805.1 Carlito syrichta | reverse complement strand
CAGTGGAATAAAAATAAACATTGATACCACAAAGTCCCCCCAAAACCCACAAAGACATGGACACTAAACAGCATGATGCTAAACAACTCCTGGGTCAATGACGAAATCAAAACAGGGATCAAAAGATACCTGGAAACAAATGAAAATGAAGAAACATCTTACCAAAATCTCTGGGATGCCCTGAAAGCTGTAGTAAGAGGGGAATTTATATCCCTACAAACACACATGAAGAAAATGGAAGGAACAGAAATTCACAACCTAACAAGCCACCTAAAGAAGCTGCAAAAGCAAGACCACAAAAACCCTAATTTCAGCAGAAGAATCCAGATCACCAAAATAAAAGCCCAAATCCAGGACATAGAAGACAAAAAGATAATACAAAAAATCAATGAAACAAAAAGCTGGTTCTTCGAAAGGGTAAACAAGATTGATGGTCCCCTAGCTAGACTGACCAAGAAAAAAACGAGAAAAAAACCAAATAAGCATAATCAGAAACACAAAAGATGAAGTCACATCTGACCCTGAAGAAATACAAAAGATCATTAGAGACTACTACGTACACTTGTATGGAAACAAACTTGAAAACCATAAGGAAATGGAGAACTTTCTGACATCACACAACCTACCTAGGTTGGAACAAGAAGAAATTGAGACCCTAAATAGACCAATAACAATCAAAGAAATTGACTACGTAATAAGAAAGCTTCCTACAAAAAAAAAACCCTGGTCCTGATGGCTTTCCAGCAGAATTCTACAAGACATT
>NW_007263479.1:0-587 GCF_000164805.1 Carlito syrichta | reverse complement strand
CACTAGTTAGCTCAGTTAGCAACTTGGCTGATTATATCGCTGACCTAACTAGTAGTCCGACTAGTCGGCCGACTAGTTAGCTGACCTAACTAGTCGGCTGACTAGTTAGCTGACCGAAATTTTCAACTGACAAGTTGGCCCACTAGTCAGCCGATTGGTTAGCTAACTTAAGTTGTTGGACGATTAGTAGTCCGACCGGTTATCTGACTTAATTAGTCAGCTGGCGAGTGAGCCGAGAGGTTAGCTGACTTAACTAGCTGACCCGCAAGTGAGCCGACTGGTCAGTTGAATTAACTAGTTCCCTGGCGAGTGAGCCGATTGGTCAACTGACTTAACTAGTAGACCAACAAGCGAGTCGACTGGTCAGCTGACTTAACTGGTCGGCCGGTGTGTGAGATTTCTGTTCAGCTGAATTTAATTGGCTTGCGAGTTATCTGACTTGTCAGACTTAACTTGTCGGCCGGTGAGTGAGCTGACCAGTGAGCCGACTTAACTAGTCAGCTGGTGAGTGAACCGATGCATGAACTGCCTTAACTATTCAGCTGAAGAGTGAGTCGACCTGTGAACTGACTTAACTAGTTGACTAG
>NW_007263478.1:0-817 GCF_000164805.1 Carlito syrichta | reverse complement strand
TAGTTGTTTAACTTTCATTTCCCTGATAAAATATGACATCAAAGAACTGTCATAAACTTATTTGTCATTTTTCTATTTTGTTTCATGAGATGACTCTTTAGGTCTTTGGCCCATTTTAAAATCAGTTTTCTTATTTTTATGTTGTTGAGTTTGAATCATTATTTGTGTCTTTTGGGTAAGATTTTTTTTTTATCAAGATGTCTTTTATAAATATTTTCTCCAAATCTGTGGCTTGTGTTTTCATTCTCGACAGTGTCTTTCACAGAAAGAAAAATTTAAGTATAATGAAATGTATCATATTAATTTTCTTCTTCTTTTGATAGACCATGGCTTTGGTGTGATATCTGAAAAGGCATTCACATGCAGCACTATTTGTGCTGTATTATCTTTGCTACTTTGTCAAAATTAGTTGACTATATTCATGGGGTCTATTTCTGGACTCTCTATTCTACTCCAATGATATATTTATTTATTATTTTGCCAATACCACACTGTCTTGATTACTGTAGCCATATAGTATGTTTTGAAATTGAGAGTGTTAGTCTTCCAACTTTGTTCTTTTCCTTTAATACTGTGTTGGACACTCTGGATGGTTTGTCTTTCTAGAAAATCTTTAGAATCAGCCTGTTTTATCCACAAAAAATGCCTGGAATTTTAATTGGAATTGGATTAATCTATAAATTAAATTGAGAAAAATTGACATCTGGAAAATATCAAGGCTTCCTATCCATGAACGTGTAATATCTCTTTTTTCATCTTGTTCTTCTTTGACTTCTTCAGCAGAGATTTTCTCAAAGAGATCATGTGTATGTTTTGT
>NW_007263477.1:0-742 GCF_000164805.1 Carlito syrichta | reverse complement strand
TTTAGAAACTTGCAGATTTATCATTTTTTTTTAAATTTTAGTTTTTACTATAAAGATGTGAGGTACATTTCAGGTTTAGGTATACAAACATTGATCATGCAGACACTCTTGTTGATGAGGTATGCCCCTCCCTCTCCTAGCAGTTTCCCTCAACTGCCAATCCCACCCCCACTCCCCTGACAGTTTCCCACTACTGCCAATTGTTTTCTAATAGCTTTATAATTGTTCAAGCTCCGCTTATGAGTGAAAACCTATGGAACACTGTCATTTGTTTCTGTGATAAATCACTGAGTATGATCAACTCCAAATCCATCCAAGTTGTTGCAAAGTTCATATATTTGTCCTTCTTTATGGTTACATAATATTCCATTATGTTTATATACCCCATTTTTTTAGAAATCCAGTCCAGCTTCTATGGGCAACACGGTTGTTTCCATGTTTTTGCTATCGTGAATATAGCTGCAACAAACATACATATGCAGCTATCTTTTTAGTAGAATGACTTGAGTTCTTCCAATATATTCGCAATAGGGGAATTGCTGGGTCATATGGAAAATCAATTTCTAGTTCTTTCAGGAATCACCACACTATCTTCTAAAGGGGCTGCACCAGTTTGCTTTCCCACCAGCAGTGTAGAAGCACTTCTTTTCTTTTTTTCTTTTCTTTTTTTTGAGTTGGAGTCTCATTCTGTCGCCCAGGCCAGAGTGCAGTGGCCGTTCCCGGCCACCGCAGCTTCGACCTG
>NW_007263476.1:0-740 GCF_000164805.1 Carlito syrichta | reverse complement strand
AAAAAATAAATACATTCCATTTTTTGGGTCCCCCCACACGTATTATAAACAAGTGTCCATTTCAGTCTATTTAGTGCCATGTTTTTTGTATTTTTATGCTTTTTGTTAGTGATTTCTATGCTTTTTATTGGTAGTCCCAATTAAGATATTTCCCAAGCATGGCCCTGAAGTGCTCTCTAGTGTTCCTACATGCAAGAAGGTTGTCCTAAGGAGAAAATGCATGTACTAGCTAGGCTTTGTTCAGACATGAGCTATGTAGTACTAACCTGTTACTCCTTCCCCTAAGCTCCATTTCTATGCCTCATCAGTCACCCCAGGGAAGGCAGTCCTGCCTGGAATGAAGTCCCAGTTCACATTGTTTAAACAAAAGCAAAGCTTCAGAAAGGTTAGAATCAAAAGTTCACCAGTGAACTCACCAAAAATGAGAGTGCATGTAGGTTACACTTTTGATATGAGTGTGTATTCAACTTAAGTCCTATCCTTGGGAGTTAAAGCCAGCAATAAAAGTAAATCTTGAAGCTAATTAAGAAAATTATATTTGCATGGAGTTTTCATAATCAGATCAAGTGTACAATGTGGATATTAGAAAAATGGAGTTAGATCCAGACCTGGTAAAGTTTTATGGATTATCTATGATGTACTAAAGTTGATATGAGCATCCTGACCCACGATGTCTCGTTTAATTTTCATTGCGTTATCTCCTTGATTTCAGATCTACTAATATTTCCTGTTAGTTTTCT
>NW_007263475.1:0-652 GCF_000164805.1 Carlito syrichta | reverse complement strand
GAGTTGATTCAAAGAGCACATCAACAGTGCAGGTCACACTCTGGTTACTGGCAAATGCGTCTGGACGAGGTGATATCACCCTACTCAAAGATGAGTGATGGAAGCAAAACAGAGTCAAGTAATCAGAATTTGTCAAAAAAAATGCTGAAAACTGTCCTGATCATTCAAAGGAAAAGCTAGTCTCCAAGGACTAACCTACTCAAGATCCAGAAAAGAGTGTAAAAAGCAACCACTGGGGCTCTCCACTGCAGACCAGACCTGAGTGGTAAGAAAGAAGCAAAGGGCTTCTAGGGAGACAGAAGGCTGGGTGAGAAAGGATAAAGGTGAGAACTGAGAGTCTCACAGGAGCTAAAACCACGCTACTAAAATGAAAGCTCAGTTTGCAACCTATACTTTATGGGAACATCTTTCTGGAAAAACTATTTTTCTTCCCCAAATATCAAGGTGCACTTTCTGCCATAATGTTATCTTTACCCACAAAAGATATTCTGTGGCCTCCTCCCTTCCTGTCCCCCACCAGTCAAGGATGGTGCACTTCATTCATCAGACTTCAGAATGACCTACTGAATGAATGAGGAGGGATGCATGGGCCACAGCTGCAAATGTCTGGGAAAAACAGAGGCAAGAAGTTAGCGGAGAGGAAGACAAGGTG
>NW_007263474.1:0-760 GCF_000164805.1 Carlito syrichta | reverse complement strand
GGGGGAGGGAAGGACGGTGAGAGGCATGTGACAATACACTGGTTACTGCTCCACTATCGGGGAGAGAGGGAAAGTTAGAAGCCCAAACTTCACCTACATGCAACCTACTTATGTAGTAAATCCCCACAACTCTAATATTTTTTAAAGTTTTTAAAAAATTAAAAAATTAGGCACATCCATGGCTAAAGAAGGGCTGCTGTCATCTTCACACATCAGCATATCCTCTGAACTACACGCCACAGTTTAATATAGCATGCTTTCAATGGCAATTCACCTGCATTTGTATGCTATTAATCTAAAATAAATTCTGGTGGGAATAATTCTCAACATTGCTCAAAACATGACTTCGCAATGATGATGGATTTTGGCTTGGCAAAGAGGCCAGCAAGGAAGTCTAAGATCAATTCCTAGAGTCTTCACCAGGCCAGTTTCTATGCTTCTGTGTCCTTGGACCTTTCTTTTTCTTTCTTTCTTTCTTTTTTTAAGCTGAGTGAAAAGTCAGTGTTGACTCAAAGTCTACAACAATTTAAATCAGTAATGATAGGTTAATCAGTATAAGTATTTGTAAGATGCAAAATGTTCTTTGAAATCAAGAACAGCACTAGGGGCAGCAACGATGCACTATGGTGGGTTGAAGGCTTAATCTCTAGCTGAGACCACCCCACGTGTCTGTTTGCCTCAGGATCCTCAAAGTCTAGTGATCAAAGCACGGTCTTTCTTAAACAGGGCTTCAGTGGGCCATGCCAACTTCTTTTACTTT
>NW_007263473.1:0-764 GCF_000164805.1 Carlito syrichta | reverse complement strand
TATCTGTAATCAATGACAAATTTCTCTTCTTTTAAAATTCTTACACCTTTTTACAAAATTATAGAGATGTGGGGTACAAGTAAGGGTTAACTACATAAGTAGGTTGCAAGTAGGTGAAGGATGGACCTCCCAATGGCCCTTCCTTCCCCTGGTTTAGGACCAGGTACACTTTGTGTTGCTATGTGCCCCATCCCCCACCCCTGGCAGTGCCCAGTGACTGCCACTCCCTTCCTTGTGCTCACATGGCTATTGCTCGGGGACCATTTATGAGTAACAACATGTGGCATTCAGTTCTTTCTTTCTGTGATAAATCGCTAAGTGTAATGGTTTTCAGCTCCATCCAGTTTGCTTTGAAGTCCATGATTTTGTTCTTCTTTATGGCTGTGTAACACTCCATTGTTAAAGTTCTTATACCTTTTATGTATTTCTCTTGTACTGTTTCACTGATTATGATTTCCAATACAATAGTGAGTTGGTGCAGGATTAACCAGCATCTTCATCTAATTCCTAATTCTCAAGGGTCCCATTCATCTCCTCCCACCTTCATGTCTCACTCTCCTGAAACTGCCCTTGCTGAGGCTGTCAATGACCTCTATACTGCTAAATTCAATGGACGTTTTTATTTATTTATCTTTTTAAATTTTTATTTTAAATATGTGGGGTACAATTCAAGGTTAGGTATACAAACGTTGATTATGCAGGTACTCTTGTTGATGAGGTGTGCCCCTCCCTCCCCAGCAGTTTCCCTCAACTACCAATCCCAG
>NW_007263472.1:0-755 GCF_000164805.1 Carlito syrichta | reverse complement strand
TGAGCTCACATGCTGTTTATTCACACGTCAGCTTTCAGGAGAAAATTTTTCAGTCTAATTCTGAGCTAAACTTTGTCCATTCCCCGGTCAAGGGAATATGGGGCTCTTTCACTGACTGTCCATCCAGCATGTCCTCTTACAGGGAAGGGATAAACTTCCAAAGGAAAAAAAATGACCTAAAGGAAAAGACACGATGTTAGACAGGCAGAACAACAACGTGTCATGTCAAGTCACTCTACCATCCATAGAAATAACATAAAAATAATGCTTTTACTTTGATACAGTAATCACAGGGGAATCTTTGGTCCAAATTCACAGCTATATTTATAGTGCTTTCCTGAATATTGCATAGTTTTTATAGTGTTCCCTGGCACAAGAGGATTTTCAGCCATAACCTTTTTTTAGTCATAAAGAAGAAAATGGACAGTAGGGTTTCATTGTTTTTTTTTTTTTTTGAGTTGGAGTCTCACTCTTTCGCCCACCTTGTCTTCCTCTCCACTCATTTCTTGCCTCTGTTTTTCCCAGACATTTGCAGCTGTGGCCCATGCATCCTTCCTCATTCATTCAGTAGGTCATTCTGAAGTCTGATGAATGAAGAGCACCATCCTTGACTGGTGGGGGACAGGAAGGGAGGAGGCCACAGAAAATCTTTTGTGGGTAAAGATAACATTATGGCAGAAAGTGCACCTTGATATTTGGGGAAGAAAAATAGTTTTTCCAGAAAGATGTTCCCATAAAGTATAGGTTGCAACCTG
>NW_007263471.1:0-714 GCF_000164805.1 Carlito syrichta | reverse complement strand
TCTTTGGCTTTCCCATTTTTCTGAGAGTCAGTACTAACTTCCACTTCTTATGCAGATTATTGTTAGTCACCCTTGCCCAAGCTAGGAAAAAGACAGCTAAGAAGAAAATGTTATTCATCATTATGCAGGGTAAAATTAGTTTTTAACTAAATTTGACTTTTTAAAAATGCATAGCTGTTATACAACATCTCTATATATACTTGAACACTCCCAATTGCACATCCTGTTTTATTTTGAATGCTACTCTTTTCTGGTTTAGAAACTGGTCTGCCTACCGCATTTTTCATAGTAAAATACAATACATGGTGAATTGATGTATAAATATCAGGGCTGGGCACAATGGCGCAAGTCTGTAATCCCAGCACTTTGGGAGGCTGAGGCAAGAAGATTGCCTGAGCTCACGGTTTCGAGACCAATCTGGGCAACTTGGTGAGACCTTGTCTCTACAATAAATCAAATAATTAGCCAGGCATGGTGGCACCTGCCTGTAGTTCCAGCTACTTGGAAGGCTGAGGCAGAAGGATCACCTGAACCTAGCATGTTGTGGCTGTGGTGATCATGAGTGTGCCACTTCACTCTAGCCTGGGCAACAAAGTGAGACTCCATCTCAATAAATAAATAAATAATCTAGAAAGCAGGTTAGAGTGTGTTTGTTTAAACATGGTAGTCACAAAAATTTCATTTCACTTTTATATAACTCATTTGGATATACTT
>NW_007263470.1:0-387 GCF_000164805.1 Carlito syrichta | reverse complement strand
ATCACAGAGGAAAGCCAGTCTGAAGGACACCCATTGGTAAGAAGAGCAGTAATTGGTAAGAAGAGCAGTAACCTGGGCACCCATCATAGAGGAGAAAAAGGAACTAAATCACCTGTCACAGAGGAGGCCCAATGTGGCACCCTCTACACGGAGGTCAAATCACGGGGCTCTGAACACAAAGAATGGGCAGTCACTTAGGAACTCATCACAAAGGACGACAAGTCATTGGTGCACCCATCACAAAGTAGATCAAGTCTCTGGGGGCACCCAACACAGATGAAGGCAAATCACTGGGTATCCAACAGAGAAGTCAGTGACTGCAGTGCTGATCACAGAGAAGGGCCATTTAATGAGACTCCAAACAAAGGTGAGAAACATGCACTTAGG
>NW_007263469.1:0-553 GCF_000164805.1 Carlito syrichta | reverse complement strand
CACTATAAGTGAGAATATGATACTCAATTCTTTGTTGCTGTGATAGATCACTCAGTGTTATACATTCTAGGTCTATGCAGGTTGCTGTGAAGTTTACAGGAGTTAAATTCTTAAGAATGTTAACTATTAAGGATTTGGTTATGTAGAAGAAGTAAATATGACAGAGTAAAGCCAGCTCACATAGACATAAATATCATTTTTTCATATAATATATTTAAAATGCACTTTATTGAGTTCCTGACAAATAGGACGTCCTAGGAACTCAAAAAAATAAATAAATAAAAGAGGTCATAATTGTTATTATCATTATTTAAGTCCATGAGGTGTAATTAAAGAATTTTGAGTAGGAGATTAATGTGAATGGATTTACAAGTTAGAAAAGCTCTTTGGCGGTATTGAGAACACATTGGGAAGGAATGAAGCAGGACACAATGGGGGTTTATTTAAAAGCTATAGTCATGTGTGCACAATGACATTTCAGTCAACAATGGGCATCATGGTTCCATGAGAACACAATAGAGCATAAATGGAAGTGCAATCTATGGCACTTGAT
>NW_007263468.1:0-722 GCF_000164805.1 Carlito syrichta | reverse complement strand
CAGGCACCAGCACGTGCACAAACACACAAGCTTTCTGCTGCTGTGACCCACCACCCATTGCTGCTGCCACCACCACCCTCCTAATCCTGGCTCAAGCACCAGCCATGAGCAATTAGGAGAGGTAGAATCTCTCTCTGCAGAAGGCAAGAGTCTTCTACTGTGTTTGACATTTTGAAGAAATGCCCACATTTTCTGTAGACTCAGGTTTGAATCCAGACATAGTTAATACTACTTCTTAACTGTGTGATCCTAGACAAGCTACTTAACCTCTGTAAACCTCAATGTCTACATCTGGAAAATAGAGATAATATAGTTACCACTTCACAGCACCATCATGAGGGTTAACAGAAAAAATGTACGTGAAGTACTTGACTACATACTGTCTTAGTAAATGCAGTGCTCAAACCATCAACTGTCAGTAGGGAAAGAGAAGAAAATGCTCCCTGATGGAATTTTTCTGAGGTATTGCTGCTGCACAGAGACAGGCCAACCCAGGAGCAAGCCAGTGGGGAGTCAGCTGGGGATATCAAACCAAGGTTCACTCCTGGGATCTGAGGTGTCTGGGGGAATATGCAAAGGAGCTTCCTATGGTTAGACACTCTCTCATAACTTCACACCCAGAATATCCTAGCACAAAGACCTGGAGATCAGCATTTGATTCTTATACTTACATAATGCCTCTCTCTGAAGAGCTTCTCACAGTTACCTTCATTTACTAAGTG
>NW_007263467.1:0-890 GCF_000164805.1 Carlito syrichta | reverse complement strand
TTTAAATAATTTCTTCAAAAAATTAAAAAAAAATTTTAGAGACAAGGACTCACTATGTTGCCAAGCTGGTCTCAAACTCCTGACCTCAAGTAGTCGTTCCACCTCAGGCTCTGAGACACTGGAATGACAGCTGTGAGCTCCTTTAAATTGTTTCAAATTCTTGCTTTCAACTTTAAATCACAAACTTTCTTTTGAACACATTTTCTTTCAAACATTCCAGCAGAGTTCATTTTTTCCCATCCAACTGACAGTTCAGTCAGTCTTGAGTAAGGGGGATGGACAAGTGTTGTCTTGGAGGACCACCATTTTTATCATGAGAGCAATGAATCAAAATGTGCCAGACATGTGGAAACAGATACTAGTCTGGAGTTTTTTTTTTCTTTTCACAAAATTGGGAAAAAATAATACACCTATATAAATTTCCATTTACTTTTACATTTAACATTATGTCTATAGAAATATTACAATTTTGTCAACTACTCTTTGAATAATTTTGATAAATACCTAACAATCATAAAAGGAATAAACTGAGCTGGGCTCGGTGGCTCAGCCTGTAATTCCAGCACTTTGGGAGGCTGAGGTGAGTGGATTGCCTGAGCCCGCGGGTTCGAGACCCGCCTGGGCAACTTGACGAGACCTCATCTCTACAATAAATCAAAAATTAGCCAGGCGTGGTAGCGTGCACCTGTAGTTTCAGCTACTTGGAAGGCTGAGGTGGAAGGATCACCAGAGCCCAGCAAGTCGAGGCTGTGGTGGCCGGGAGCAGTCCCTGCACTCCAGTCTGGGTGACAGAGTGAGACTCCAACTCAAAAAACAAAAACAAAAACAAAGGAATAAACTGTAACTTATTCCTGTTGTTGTCATTGTTTCCATGTATTCTTGTCAAATAA
>NW_007263466.1:0-760 GCF_000164805.1 Carlito syrichta | reverse complement strand
AGGCTATATGTTGGAATTATACAGTTTGTTGCCTTTTCACATTAGTTTATTTACTTCATAATATATATCCATACTTCCTCTGTCTTTGTGGCTTGATAACGCACACCTTTTTAGTGCTGAGTAATGATATTTCATTACTTTGTTGGACCATGGTTTTTTATCAGTTCACCTACTGAAGGACATCTTGGTTGCTTCCAGGTTTTGGTGATTATGAATTATTTGTCTATAATCATCCTTGTTCAGGGTTTTGCATGAACATAGCTTTTCAAATCATTTGGATAAATACCAAGAAGCATGGTTGCTCAAGCATATGGTGAGAGTTTTTTTAGTTTTATGAGAAGGTGCCAAACTGTCTTCTAGAGGCTGTTCCATTTTACATTTCCGCCGGCAATAAATGAGAGCATAAGTTGCTCTATATCCTTACCAACACTCAATATTATCAGTGTTCTCTATTTTGGTCATTATATTAAGTGTGGAGTAATTTCTAGTTGTTTTAACTTTCATTTCCCTGATAAAATATGACATCAAAGAACTTGTCATAAACTTATTTGTCATTTTTCTATTTTGTTTCATGAGATGACTGTTTAGGTCTTTGGCCCATTTTAAAATCAGTTTTCTTATTTTTATGTTGTTGAGTTTGAATCATTATTTGTGTCTTTTGGGTAAGATTTTTTTTTAATCAAGATGTCTTTTATAAATATTTTCTCCAAATCTGTGGCTTGTGTTTTCATTCTCGACAGTGTCTTTCACAGAAAGAAAA
>NW_007263465.1:0-603 GCF_000164805.1 Carlito syrichta | reverse complement strand
TCATATCCGTCAAACGTTCTGGCATAATCCCTATATGTTGGGAGCCAACATCTATAGCTACATGGCTGAGACCTGTAAAGGCCCATCTGGAAGATCACCTCTGACATAGGATATCAGTTATATCTATAATATTGGCGTGTGATTAGTGACCAGTATGCATACACGGCAGTAAAACTTATAAGTAAATATCAATATGCGTGATGGAAAGTGCACAGCAGAATTATTTTTCTCTGTCTTTCTAAGTTGTTATCCTTTTTCAAGACATTTTTAAACTTCTATTTCCTGGTAGACTGGTTAGTCAGCTCCTGTTCCCGAAAGCAGTTTCCCCTAGGGCTAAGACTAGAAACTAAATTACCATAATAGTTTTATCGCCCTGCCCCTAGCCAGGCAGAACGTTTTCTTTTGTTTCATTAATTACCGAAACTCTGTTTGCTTCAGCCCATGGCCACCATCATGGCGGCCATGCATTTCCTTGTTCAAGAGTGTGACAGCTACTATTTGATTTTTAGAGTAGACTTGTTAGAATAAAATATATACATATACAATCATAGTTGCATTTACATTTTATAGTATATTTGAGTAAATTTATGCTTGCTGTTTTGG
>NW_007263464.1:0-785 GCF_000164805.1 Carlito syrichta | reverse complement strand
CCAATTATGTGGTCGATCTTAGAATATGTTCCATGCGGTGATGAGTAGAATGTGTATTCTGTGGTCTTTGGATGGAGTGTTCTATAGGTATCAATTAAGTCCCATTTGGTCCAGAGTCTCATTGAGGTTCCGGATCTCCTTGCTGATTTTTTGTCCTGATGATCTGTCTAAGGTTGTGAGTGGTGTATTAAAGTCCCCAGTTATTATGGTGTTAGAGTCAATGTCTTTCTTTAGTTTTCCTAGAAGTTGCTTTATGAATGTTGGTGCGCCTATGTTGGGTGCATATATGTTTAGGATAGATATTTCTTGTTGATGGAGTGAACCTTTTATCATTATGTAGTGGCTCTCTGTATCTTTTTTAATTTTTGATAGCTTAAAAGGTATTTTGTCTGATATTAGGATCGTGACTCCTCCTTTCTTTTGTGTTCCATTCGCCTGAAAATTTGTTTCCCATCCTCTTACTTTGAGTCTGTGTATGTCCTTTCTAGTGAGATGGGTCTCTTGAAGGCAGTATATTGTTGCCTGGTGATATTTTATCCATTTTGTCATTCTATGTCTTTTCAGTGGTGCGTTTAGTCCATTCACATTCAGACTAATTATTGAAATGTGAGAGTTCGCCCCTATCATGGAGTTCTTATTGAGTTATTGTTCTTCCACTTGGTTTTTTCTTTTTTCTTTTTCTTTTTTTTTGGTTTTCTTTTGCTTTTGGGGTTGGTTCGTGTATATTTTATTCTTTTCCCTGTACTCTTGTGAAGAACGTTGTTCTTTTTTCTTTTTCTTCTGTG
>NW_007263463.1:0-794 GCF_000164805.1 Carlito syrichta | reverse complement strand
GGCTCTAATGATGGTTTTGAGCTAAAGATTGAAAGGTCACCCGTGGGGCTGGCTGTGGCCTTTGTACCCAGTGACTGAATGCAGAACTCCCCTCTTTCCCCACACCATTGCAATGCCTGGAAATGGGCCTCTTAGGGTGAGCGCTGCAGGAGCAGATGTGCAGGCCAGCTGGGCGACCTGATACCAGTGCATGTGTGCTTTTAATGTGTGTTAATGTGTGGACGTGCATGTGCATTTGTATATGTGATGTGTGCGCATGTGTAATGCAGCATATGTGTGCATATAATGCATGCATGTATATAATGTGTGTGCATATGTGTCTGTAATGTGTGTGCACATGTGTATTTATGTAGCAGGTGTGCATGTGTGAGTTGAGCGGAGGTGTAGGAAAGCCAGGGGATAGCCAAGGATCGGAGTTGCTAGTTTGGGCTGTTTAACCTGCAGCCTGAGGCCCACAAGCCCCCGTTTGTCACTGATCAGGACAGTTTTCTGTCCCTGGTTTCTTGTCATTGTTGACTCATGGACTCCTCGGGGCACTCAAAACCTCATTTTGCAGGTAAGAAAATAAACTTCTCAAGGTCAGATGAACTTTCTAAGGACACACAGGTCTGCCTTACATTGGCAAGAAGGAAATAGGTTCTAGTCAGGGACTTGGGGCTGGCAGTGTAACCCTGTGAAGTGTGGTCTGGATATGTTGTGGGAGGAAGGGTGAGATAGTGCTGGCCCATCCCGGACATGCGAGGGGCCCCGAGGAAAATGTGTTGATGCAGGCAGGCAGAGAACAGGGAAAGCCA
>NW_007263462.1:0-778 GCF_000164805.1 Carlito syrichta | reverse complement strand
AGTTTACTAAAAAACGATCATGGGTCACAAGCAATGAGAATACGTTCTGAGAAATGCATCACTAGGCAATTTTGTGGTTGTACAGACATCATGGAGTAGACACACAAACCTAGGTGGTACATCTATTTTATTGACATTTATATATTTCATATAGAAAACCAAATGTCCCAGCACCTTGGTGAACATCAACCATCTCCCCTCCCTGATCTGCAATGCCATCATCAAGTGCCATAGATTGCAATTCCATTTATGCCCTATTGTGTTCTCATGGAACCACGAGGCCTATTGTTGACTGAAATGTCATTGTGCACACATGACTGCAGTTTTTAAATAAACCCCCATTGTGTCCTGCTTTGTTCCTTCCCAATTCATTCTCAGACACCACCAAAGAGCTTTTCTAATTTGTAAATCCATCCACATTAATCTCCTACTCAAAATTCTTTAATTACATGTCATGGACTTAAATAATGATAATAACAATTATGACCTCTTTTATTTATTTATTTACTTTGAGTTCCTACAATGTCCTATTTGTCAGGAACTCAATAATGTGCATTTTAAATATATTTATAAAAAATGATATTTATGTCTATGTGAGCTGGCTTTACTCTGTCATACTTACTTCTTCTACACAAAATCAAATCCTTAATAGTTAACATTCTTAAGAATTTAACTCCTATAATCTTCACAGCAACCTGGATGGACCTAGAATCTATAACACTGAGTGATCTATCAAGAAACAAAGAATTGAGTATCATATTCTCACTTATAAGTGGAC
>NW_007263461.1:0-463 GCF_000164805.1 Carlito syrichta | reverse complement strand
CAGATGACAGTAAAAAGGCATGTAGTATCAACGAAACTAATAAGGCAAGTAGTATCGTGAGACACTTATAAGGCGTGTAGTATCATATGACACTAATAAGATAACTAGTATCATAATACAGTAATAAGGCAAGTACTATCAGACGCCACTAATAAGGCAAGTAGTATCAGACGACACTAATAAGGCAAGTAGTATCATAAGACACTAATTAGGCAAGTGCTATCAGACGACACTAACAAGGCAAGTAGTATCATAAGATACTAATAAAGCAATTAGCACCATAAGACCCTATTAGAGTATAGTATCATAAGACACTAATAAGACCAGTAGTATCAGACAGCACTAATAAGGCAAGTAGTATCGTGAGACACTTATAAGGCGTGTAGTATCATATGACACTAATAAGATAACTAGTATCATAATACAGTAATAAGGCAAGTACTATCAGACGCCACTAATAAGG
>NW_007263460.1:0-300 GCF_000164805.1 Carlito syrichta | reverse complement strand
CATCACATTCATCTCCATTCCATTCTATTCTATTCCACTCCACTCCATTTCATTCCAGTCCATTTCATTCCTCTCCATTCCAGTCCTCTTTATTCCATTGCTCTCCATTCTATTCCCTTCCTGTCCATTACTCTCCCATCAATTCCATTGCATTCCATTTATCGCCATTACAATTCTAACCATTCCATTTCTCCCCATTGCATTCGATTCATTTCCTATCCATTCCACTCAATCCATTTTTCTCCATTCCACTCCTCACCATTCCATTTTATTCTTCTATTCCATTGCATTCTTTCCAAT
>NW_007263459.1:0-768 GCF_000164805.1 Carlito syrichta | reverse complement strand
AGAGACTCCTAGGACAGCTGGAATGCTTTCCTCTCACGCACGTGCACAGTAGCCACCACCACACAAACAGGCAGGAAGCTAACAGAAATCTGAGCATTACACACGTCCACCTACTTTTGGAACTCAGGTTTTCTTTAGAAAACAAATTAACTTAATGTAGGTTATTCAAATATTTCTTTTCTTTTCTTTTTTTTTTGAGTTGGAGTCTCACTCTGTCATCCAGACTGGAGGGCAGTGGCCGCTCCCAGCCACCACAGCCTCGACCTGCTCAACTCTGGAGATTCTTCCTTCTCAGTCTTCCAGGTAACTGGAACTACAGGCACGTGCTACCACGCCCGGCTAATTTTTTGATTCATTGTAGAGATGAGGTGTCACCAAGTTGCCCAGGCAGGTCTTGAACCCGCAGGCTCAGGCAATCCACTCACCTCGGCCTCCCAAAGGCACGGGATTACAGGCTGAGCCACCGAGCCCGGCTATTCAAATATTTCAAACAAAATCTACAGTCGACATTTTCAGAAATTCAATTATTCTTGGGTAAAAAAATCTAAATAATACAATAAAAAGAGAAGAATGGGTGCTAGTTTATAACTCAAGTTCTTTTGTTTGAGATGTTTCTGTCATTGAGGTTTCTAACTTTGAAGTGTGTACACATTCGAAGAAAAGCAGAGAAGAAAGCAGGTGTGCCTGAGATGTTGGTACAAATGCTATGACAGAAGACGCATAGAATATGATGAACAGAGAAGAGACATTTAGACCAGAGGGGTATGG
>NW_007263458.1:0-646 GCF_000164805.1 Carlito syrichta | reverse complement strand
TATGTTTTGGAGGGGGAGTTTTTATGGTACAGGCTTCCCCCCTTAGGTAAGTGTTCTAGGCTGCATTGGGGTCAGCTAACTTTTTGGTGGTTTTTTTTGAGATTCTTTCAACACATTTGTCTATTTCACAGTGCATGATTTACTAGCACACCTGCCTAAACTGCGCTGAACAGACAGCTGTCTTTTGACTCAAAGACAGCATGTCCCCCAGGCCCTACTTTCCTTATTCACCAGATCTTGCCCAGAGCGACTGTTTTGTTTGTTTTGTTTTCCCAGATGAAAAATGTCTTCAAAGAGAAACATTTTGCCGATGTGGAAGAGGTGAAACAAAAATTGTCAGAAACACTAAAATACATCAAAATTGCGAGTTCTAAAACTGTTTTGAGCAGCTGAAAAAGCATCTTTAATGTATATTGCATCAAACACAATATTTTGAAGGTGACTAAAGTTTAAACATAAGAATAAATACACAATTAAAAAATATATATTCCTGTTTTTTTGGATCCCCTTGTATTTCTCATTTAAATATGATTTGAGAGTTTTACCTAAGCTAAAATTTTACCATCTATAAATTGAGAAAGAAAATTACCTTCCACATAGGCAGTTAGATGACATAATGATAAGTTGACAGAATACTCATGAAGAT
>NW_007263457.1:0-744 GCF_000164805.1 Carlito syrichta | reverse complement strand
TGCCATATAGCTAGCCAATCTGGCTATCCAGCTGAATTAACTAGGTGACTTATCTAGCTAGCAACCTGTCTAAGCAGGTGTCAACTAGCAAGCTACCTAGCTAGCCAGTTGGCTAGTCAGCTGACTTAATTAGGTGATTTAAGTAGCTAGGCAGCTGGCTAGACAGCTGACATAAATAGCTAGCTATCTAGCTAGCAAGCTGGCTAGCCAGCTGACTTAGCTAGCTCTCTACCTCTCTAGCCATCTAGATAGCAACCTGACTTAACTAGATGACGTAATTAGCTATCCAGCTGGATAACCATCTTAGTTAACTATGGCTCTACCTAACTATAGAGCTGTCTAGCCAGCTGACTTAACTAGCTGTCTTAACTAGCTGGTCTGGTTTCTAGCCAGTTGAATTAACCTGCTTGTTACATAGCTAGACAACTGGCTATCCAGTTGAATTAACTAGGTGACTTATGTAGCAAGCCAACTGTCTAGCCATCTGACTTAAATAGCAAGCTTAGTAGCTAGACAGCTGGCTAGTCAGCTGACTTAACTAGGTGACTTAATTATCTATCCAGCTGGCTGGACAGCTGACATGACTTGCTAGCTACCTAGCTAGGCAGCTGGCTAACCAGATGATATAATTGCCTAGCTAGGTTTCTAGCCAGCAGACTACCCAGCTGACTTAACTAGCTGACTTAACGAAGCAGCCAGATGGCTAGCCAGCAGAATAAACTAGCTGCCTACCTACATAGCCCA
>NW_007263456.1:0-897 GCF_000164805.1 Carlito syrichta | reverse complement strand
GGCTTGTGTTTTCATTCTCTTGACAGTGTCTTTCACAGAAAGAAAAATTTAAGTATAATGAAATGTATCATATTTATTTTCTTCTTCTTTTGATAGACCATGGCTTTGGTGTGACATCTGAAAAGGTATTCACATGCAGCACTATTTGTGCTGTATTATCTTTGCTACTTTGTCAAAATTAGTTGACTATATTCATGGGGTCTATTTCTGGACTCTCTATTCTGCTCTAATGATACATTTATTTATTATTTTGCCAATACCACACTGTCTTGATTACTGTAGCCATATAGTATGTTTTGAAATTGAGAGTGTTAGTCGTCCAACTTTGTTCTTTTCCTTTAATACTGTGTTGGGCACTCTGGATGTTTTGTCTTTCTAGAGAATCTTTAGAATCTGTTTTATCCACAAAAAATTGCCTGGAATTTTAATTGGAATTGGATTAATCTATACATTAAACTGAGAAAAATTGCCATCTGGAAAATATCAAGGCTTCCTATCCATGAACATGTAATATCTCTTTTTTCATTTTGTTCTTCTTTGACTTCTTTCAGCAGAGATTTCTCAAAGAGATCATGTGTATGTTTTGTTATCGATACTACGTTTTCAACTTTTTGCATGTCAATGCCAGTGGTATTACATTTTTAATTTCAATTTTTACTTGTCCATTGCTGGTGTATAAGAAAGCAATTGATTTTGCACATTGACTTATTTCCTGCTACCTTACTACAATCACTTATTTGTTTCAGAGATTTTTGCTTTTGCTTTTATCTATTCTTTTGGATTTTCTACATATATATTTACGTCTTCTGTGAACAAAGTCAGTTTTATATCTATTTTTCCATTCTGTATATGTTTATTTCCTTTTCTTGGCTTATTGCATTAACTAGAACTTCTAGG
>NW_007263455.1:0-862 GCF_000164805.1 Carlito syrichta | reverse complement strand
TGGAGTCTAACTCCAGGCTGGAGGGCAGTGACTTGCTCCCGACCACTGGAGCCTTGGCTCACCGGGGTGCAGTGACCCTTTCCCTGGCATTCTGAGAAGCAGGAATGACAGGTGCGAGCCACCATGCATGGCACATTTGGAATGGAGGGTAAAGTCATGGTCTCACCAAGTTGAACTGGTTGGGTCCTGGCATTCTTGCTTGGACCAGTCACCGGTCTCAGCCTCCCAAAACTCTGGAATGATGAGGCTGAGCCCCCGAGCTGGCCTCAATCCTAGGTTGAAAATGAGGCAGCAGGCCGGGCACAGCGGACCACACCTGTAATCCCAGCACTCTGGGAGGGGGAGGCAGGAGTATGGCTGGAGCCCAGGAGCCCAAAGCCATCCCGGTCCACACAGGGAGATTCCGTCTCTGCACCCATCTAAACAGGGTGTCTGGGGTCAATATGTTCATCATCTCAGCCATTCTGGAGGCTGAGGCTGGAGGATTGCCAAAACCCACTATTTCAAGGCTCATGGACAATGACGTTTGTGTCCCCGGGCCCTGACCTGGGCCACTGTGCCACACTCTGTCTCCAAAAACATCAGAATCATACATAGATTCTCATCTGCATGTGGTGTGTTCACAGGGTGACTGGCTTTAGAGCCAGGAATAATGGGATTGAGGGGGAAATAATGTCCCCGGTTGATGGATGTGTCCATGGCCTGTTTTGGCATGTCTTCCTTGCTAAGTCATATGGTCAGCCTGCCTGGGGCACATTTTTGACCTCGGAGAGGAGAGCCAGCATAAACCCAGTCAGGGAGACTCGGCAACTCCCACACCAAAGTGGTGGCACCCATTGGGGTAGCTGGGACTGGAAGGTCC
>NW_007263454.1:0-861 GCF_000164805.1 Carlito syrichta | reverse complement strand
CAGTGAATGATGATAACTAAAGGAATGCTTGATGTGGCAGAACAATGAGAAAAGAACTGTTTCCTATGAGCTGGAACAGCAGGGACACGCTCTAATACACTCAGTGCTTTGTGATACATTTAACAAGATTAAGTGAACACACACTGTTTCAACTCAAATCTTTTTGGAAATCAGAGGCAAGCCTCATTTCTTGCCAAAGCATTCTCTGGTGGCTCATTCTTGAAGCAAATTCCATATAAGCAAGTCTGCTTACCCAGGTTTACCATTCATCAGTTAAAGAATTTTCCCTCCGGGTAACTCCTTTACTGAACTTTGAAAACTTTATCTGAAATAAATTCTAAAAAATAGAGATATCTGAGTGTACAACTTGCAATAAAATGAAAATAACATTGTTAACAGAGCAAAGCATTAATAAAACTCAAGAGGATTAACTGTCAGAGTTGTTATGTGATTCCACCGTGTACTACAAATAATCATATTCTGTGAATAAGTAGTAGATACTAGCTATCTTACCTAAAAATGAGCAATGTCTCACCGCCCCATGCCTTAACTTCCACTTTTTGATTTAAAAAGTTTGAGCCGCCTGAAGTAAGCTTCAAAAAAGTCACAGAAGAGGTGCTTACTTCCAGATGACCATATTGGAAATTTTAATATGGCATTCTGTCCTAGGCATACAATTTCTTTTGTATAGTACAACACATTTCTAGCTTCCATTTCATATCATCATACTTTTCCTTGCATTTATATGATGAAAGATAAGATATTTTTACATTTTTTTCTTCTAGATCATGTTTTTTTAAAGTTGGATTCTCACTCAGTCACCCAGACTGGAGTGCAGTGGCCGCTCCCTGTCACCGCAGC
>NW_007263453.1:0-624 GCF_000164805.1 Carlito syrichta | reverse complement strand
GGGGGCAGGGGGGAAGTACTGAGGATGGAAGGTTGCAATAGAATGGGTTTTTTCCTTCCTCCTTCCTCTTTCTTCTTCTTCTTCTTCTTTTTTCTTTCTTTCTTTCTTTCTGTCTTTCTTTTCTTTTCTCACTAGGTTGCGCAGGCTGCTTTCAAACTGCCCAACTCAGGCCATCCTCTCAGCAGGGGACTCCAAAACTGCTTGCGATCACAGGCTTTCCGTTTGGTTGACATCCTGATCTTCCTCCCTGGTCTTGAACTCTGGGCCAGATGAGATTCTCCCTCTAAGGCCTGTCCTCACCCAAGGTTTTCTGGGTTTTGCTTTGGCTCGTAGTAGGGGCTTGCTATGGTATCCAGCTGGGTCTCAAGCTTCCAGGTTCTGGCCATGTTCCTGTCTTGGCCACCGCGGGTGCCAAAGGTTTGAGAGTAATGCACTCTTTCCCCTAGGTAGCCCCTGGGATTAGCGAGTGTATACACCCTGGGTTAAAAAGCAGACGGAGGGATGGGCGGCCTGGCTGAGACATGCACCTGTGCCAAGCACTCCCCTCAGAGAAACCTCACTGTCGACTCTGGCTTACCTCTCCAGGGTCCCGGGTCATTGGAAGGAAGTGGGCCTTGCCGTGGG
>NW_007263452.1:0-929 GCF_000164805.1 Carlito syrichta | reverse complement strand
GTGACAAGTTTATTCTTTTTGATTTTCCATTATCAATAAACATTAACTAACATTTACTCGACCTATAACAATTATTTTCCTGATATAATTTATAAAATATGATGTATCTTTTACTTTATTACTCAGTTGAGTTAAAAGTACTTAAAAATAATAGTGTCAAGAAAACCCTACAGTGAGCCCTTGTATTGGGGAGCTCCACATCTGTGGATTCAACAAAATGCAGATCAAAAATATTTGAAAAAAATAACCCAAATAAAAATACAACATATCAACTATGTACATAGCATTTGCATTATATTAGGTATTATACGCAATCTAGACATGATGTACAGCACACAGGAGGATGCGTTTAGGTTCTCTGCAAATACTTCTTAATTTTATATGAGGGGCTCGAGCATCTCTGCAGGTTTGGGTATCCAAGGGGGTCCTGGATCCGTCTTCCATAGGTACCGAGGGAGGCTACTGTGCCGAGTAGTTATTGGTCTCTAATTGATTGCTCAGACTATCGTGTTTCTGGTTTTCAGTTGTAATAGTGATCATTTGAGTTAAGCATGAACAGAATTAAAATACTTATAAAATCCTTAGAGAGATTGTTTCACTTTATTAGGATACTGCAGTATTTGGGTGTTTTTTTTGTTTTGTTTTTTGTTTTGTTTTTGAGTTGGACTCTCACTGTGTCGCCCAGATTGGAGTGCAGTGGCCGCTCCAGGCCACCGCAGTCTCGACCTGCTGGGCTCTGGCGATCCTTCCACCTCAGTCTGCCAAGTAGCCAGAATTACAGGCATACACTACCACACCCGGC
The DNA here is from genome assembly GCF_000164805.1 of Carlito syrichta. Classification (NCBI taxonomy): domain Eukaryota; kingdom Metazoa; phylum Chordata; class Mammalia; order Primates; family Tarsiidae; genus Carlito; species Carlito syrichta. The sequence continues at coordinate 127 of NW_007263452.1, read as the reverse complement.
TGATTTTTTTATTATTGTAGAGACGAGGTCTCACTGCCCAGGCGGGTCTCGAACCCGTGGGGTCAGGCAATCCACTCACTTCAGCCTTCGAAAGGCGTGGTAATACAGGCTGAGCCACCGAGTCGGA
>NW_007263451.1:0-580 GCF_000164805.1 Carlito syrichta | reverse complement strand
GGGTAAGCTTTAGAACCTCCTTGGTTAAACAAGCCACCACTTCCAGTGCCCTGGAGACAAGGCTGCCATCCCTGGATGGTGGGGTCCAACTGTTTGGACAGGAAGGCAACCAGTTGGTGAGAGGGTCCCACTGGTTGGGCCAGATCCCCAGTTGCCGTCCCAGTTCTATCCTCAGTGAACAGGAGGAAAGGCTTGAGGACGTCAGGAAGCATAAGTGGGGGAGGGGGGAGGCTAAGAGTGTGTCTCACAAGGTCTCAAAGGCACGGGCTACAGTTGAGGGAGAAGTGAGCGGGCCAGTAGGAGTTTCCTTATCTGCAGCATATAGTGGTTTAGCAAATATAGCGAAATTGGGGACCCAGTGCCTAAAGAAGCCCACCAGCCCAAGGAACGACAAGATTTCAGCACCTGAGGTGGGGGGTAGGAGTTCCCTGATGGAGGTGGTGTGGTCCACCATGAGGGCCTTGGAGGTGGGGGTTAGGGCCACCCCTAGGTAGGTGACTTGTGGGGTAGAGAGTTGAGCTTTGGAAGGGGAGACCCTGTATCCCCACTGTGCTAGAAAGTTAAGGAGGGAGGCTGTATC
>NW_007263450.1:0-792 GCF_000164805.1 Carlito syrichta | reverse complement strand
CCAGGCGGGTCTCGAACTCACGTGGTCAAGCAATCCATTCAGTCTGCCTCCCAAAGCATGGGATTACAGGGTGAGCCATTGAGCACGGACGGGCATACATCTTAAAAGCTGCTCATCATTATGGGGATAATTATAAAATCAATTACAGATGGTAAAGGATCACCTAAATAGTGGACTAGGTTCAGGGATAAGAAGAACAAATTATTATATTGCTCACCAAAATTATCTGTAAATAATTACAGTTCAGTTTTTCTTTCCAGTTTTTAATAAATGTCTGGCACTAGTCCAAGCACTTTGAATGTATTAACTCATTTAAACCTCAGAACAATTGGCAATAGCATCTTCATTTTATATGTGACTATGATTGTAGAGTGGTTTGTGTCTTGCAACATGACTAGTAAGTGCAAGTACTAGCTGTCTGAGATCATCTATGCTCTCTTAAATACTTTTGTATTTTGTCTCTCCAGGATTTTTTATGGAACTTAATAAGCTAGTTATCAACTTCTTGCAGACTGGTAAAGGAGCAAATATAGCCATGGCCATTTAGTTGACTAAGTACTTAGGCAGCAGTGGTGGAAGAGTCATTTCCTCTAGTTGATGCGCAGACTCTAATTTAAAGTTGTGGTAATTAAAATAATGTGATATTGGCTCAGATTAAGTTAAATGTGCAGCAAATTAAGGTGATAAAGCTAAAGGAGAGACTCATGTACAACAATGTACGATAGACATGATTTTACAAAGAATTGGAAGAAAGGATAGATAAATCCAACAAGCTCATGTGGAAACAATTGT
>NW_007263449.1:0-541 GCF_000164805.1 Carlito syrichta | reverse complement strand
AAATAATCTTGTTGACTCAAAACACAAGGTCAGGAGAATAATCGTGTGAGGCAGTGAAGGAGCTATGTACTTCTTTCTCAAAACTGGAGAGAGAGAGAGAGAGAAAGAGAGAGAGAGAGAAAGAGAGAGAGAGAACATCTAGAATTCTAATCCAACTAGAAAGAGAGAGAGAGAGAGAGAGAGAGAACATCTAGAATTCTAATCCAACTAGAGAGAGAGAGAGAGAGAGAGAGAGAGAGAGAGAGAGAGAGAGAGAGAGAGAGAGAACATCTAGAATTCTAATTCAACTATCTCTGCTATCCCAGAGGAGACCAGGCCGAAAGAAGCCATCTGTCCCAAACAGAATGCCCGACAGTATGTAGGTATAAAGTAATGTGCTGTTTATGGAATCACTTAATTTATTTATGATCATAGATCATTTATAGTGGCTGTCATTTTATTAAAAATGCAGACCTTCACTGGGAGAGAGGAAGCAATAGGTCTGAGGCAGAAGGTGAAGAAAACCTGATTTTTTCAACAACTGTTAATCCAAAAAGAAGTT
>NW_007263448.1:0-864 GCF_000164805.1 Carlito syrichta | reverse complement strand
CAAGGCAAGTGGCATCTTTAACAAAGGTGGCCCACAGGTTTTGTAAATGCTTCTTTCTCTTTACTGCTTTACTGTGTTACTAATAGTAAACGTATTGCTAGTTGAAGTCTTTATTAAACAGTAGTGAAATGTTTAATGTAGGGTAACACCAAAATGGACAGGTTTAAAAATATGTAGGTGATAGAACACTCTCTTCCCTCATCCTTGTACCAGATTTCTGTCAGGACCTAGAATAGTTCATACAAATGAATGTGTCTGTAGATGGAGTATTATGCCCTCATTTTAACTCCATGATCAAAGAATTCCCAGTTCTTTCCAGAGTGGCAATATAATTCAGGTGTAATTGTTTAGTTGTTGGATGCAAATTCAGCTAGGGGAGAATGATTAGCTTTCCTTTTAAAGGTTTCTCTAAAATCTTCTAAAGTGATGTCAGTATTGCTAATTGATGTCACCTTAGACTTAACATAAGGTCCTTCAAGGAATTTCTGGATGTTCTATGCCCAGTGTCCCCTAATGTTAGCATCTTATGTAACCATGGCATCATCTTATCAGAACAGGGATACTCACATTTATAAAATAACCTTTTCCTGGTCCAGGATAGAATTCCACCTTGGATTTAGTTATCATGTCTTTGTCTCCCCCCATCAGTTAAGTAAGTTCCCCAATCACCTGCCCCACACCACCATTTATGATAGTCACACATTTGAAGAGTACTGGCTAGTTACTTCTCAGACTATCCCTCAGTTTGGGTTTGTCAGATATTTGCTCATGATTAGTATGTCTTAGGACATACTAATGTGATCACTTGGTTAATATGGTTTCTGCCAGATTTTTCCATTGTGAAGTTACTTGTTTTTTCCTTGT
>NW_007263447.1:0-996 GCF_000164805.1 Carlito syrichta | reverse complement strand
AAAAATGACAAATAAGCTTATGACAAGTTCTTTAATGTCATATTTTATCAGGGAAATGAAAGCTAAAACAACTAGATATGACTCCACACTTAATATAATGACCAAAATAGAGAACACTGAAAATATTGAGTGTTGGTAAGGATATAGAGCAACTTACGCTCTCATTTATTGCTGGTGGAAATGCAAAATGACACAGCCTCTAAAAGACAGTTTGACATCTTCTCATAAAACTAAAAGAACTCTCACCATATGCTCGAGCAACCATGCTTCTTGGTATTTACCCAAAATGATTTGAAAAGGTATGTTCATGCAAAACCCTGAACAAGGATGATTATAGACACATAATTCATAATCACCAAAACCTGGAAGCAACCAAGATGTCCTTCAGTAGGTGAACTGATAAAAAACCATGGTCCAACAAAGTAATGAAATATTATTACTCAGCACTAAAAAGGGGTGCGTTATCAAGCCACAAAGACACAGGAAGTATGGATATGTATTACAAAGTAAAAGAAACTAATGTGTAAAGGCAACAAATTGTATAATTCCACCAATATAGCATCTGGAAAAAGGCAAAATTGTGAAAACAGTAAAATGTATAAATAAATTTAGTGCTCACCAGGGATTAGATGTCACACCAAAGTCATGATCTATTAAAAGAAGAAGAGGGAAAGGAGGAAAAAATAGGCAGAGCAATGAGGATTTGCAAGCGGTGAAACTTCTTTTTTTTTTTTTTTTGAGTTGGAGTCTCACTCTCTTGCCCAGACTAGAGTGCAATGGCTGCTCCCGGCCACCACAGCCTCGACCTGCTGGGCTCCGGCAATCCTTCTGCCTCAGCCTTCCAAGTAGCCAGAATTACAGGCATGTGCTACCACGCCCGGCTGATTTTTTGATTTATTGTAGAGATGAGGTCTCGCTGCCCAGGCAGGTCTCGAACCCACGGGCTCAGGCAATCCACTCATTTCAGCCTCCCAAAGGCGTGGGATTACAAGCTGG
>NW_007263446.1:0-764 GCF_000164805.1 Carlito syrichta | reverse complement strand
CTCTTGAAGGCAGTATATTGTTGCCTGGTGATATTTTATCCATTTGTCATTCTATGTCTTTTCAGTGGTGCGTTTAGTCCATTCACATTCAGACTAATTATTGAAATGTGAGAGTCATCCCTATCATGGAGTTCTTATTGAGTTATTGTCTTCCACTTGGTTTTTTCTTTTTTTTTTTTTTTTTTTGTCTTTCTTTTGCTTTTGGGGTTGGTTCGTGTATATTTTATTCTTTTCCCTGTACTCTTGTGAAGAACGTTGTTCTTTTTTCCTTTTCTTCCGTGTTTAGTACTTTCTTGAGTGTTTCATGTAGAGATGGTTTTGTGGCTGCATAAGTTCTTAGGGATTGGATATCTGGGAAAGATTTTAATTCTCCCTCACTGATGAAGCTTAGCTTGGCTGGGTAGGTTATTCTTGGTTGAAATTGTTTATCCTTTAGGACTTTGAAGATAGGGCTCCAAGCTCTCCTAGCCTGCAGGGTTTCTGCAGATAAATCTGCTGCTATTCTGATTGGTCTTCCATGGTGGGTGATCTGGCCTTTTTCTCTTGCTGCCTTTAGGATTTTTTCTTTTGTGCCTACTTTATTTAGGCGAATTATTATGTGTCTAGGAGTTGGTCTTCTCATTTGTTGTCTTGCGGGGGTTCTCTGAATCTCTTGTGTTTGAATTTTTGTATCACTGATTAGATGAGGGAAATTTTCTTGAATGACCTCGTGGAAAGTTTGTTCCAATGTGGTCTCTGTTTCTCTTTCTACCTCAGGGAGTCCG
>NW_007263445.1:0-692 GCF_000164805.1 Carlito syrichta | reverse complement strand
CATAGCACAGACATTGCAGTGGCCGAGAGCAGGACCTGCACTTTGATCTGGGTGAAAGACCCAGTACTCTGACTCGGAAATAATAATACCCAACCAGTACCACAACTATAGGCCTGTCTCAGGAGTTCAGCCTGTCAAGCCTGTGGATTTCAACACCAGCCGGGGACATGGGGCAAGACCTCATCTTGGCCATCAAAAAATAAATCCAAAGATTAGCCAGGTGTGGTGTTCACAGTCCTATGGTTCTTGCTACTCAGCCAGAGAGAGGCAGGAGGATCACCTGACCTCAGCAAGTGGAGTCTGCGGTGGTCATGAGCATGCCCCTGTGCTCCAGCCTGTGTGATAGAGAGGTATTCTGACCCAAATAATAATAACTACCATCAAAATCAACACCACCAACCCTGCCACCCAGCACAAGGATTCACCCTCAGGGATGGGAGAGGAAAATGCACTTTCTGCCCTGTCATTCATGGGAGGTTTCAATGGTGGCCACCGAGTATGTCCATCCCATGCCTTTGGCCATGGGTCACAGAAGGTCTGCATCCACCCTCCACACTCGTGCCCCATGGCATAGACTCATGAGCTCGAGGAACATAATGTCCTAACTTATTGTGTCCGTTGGGATCAGAGTGATCAAGGAGGTCTGACAATGTGGCAGAGAGCCCAGGTTCTGGTTGCCTGATCTGCTACCT
>NW_007263444.1:0-636 GCF_000164805.1 Carlito syrichta | reverse complement strand
AAAAATGGAATTCTTTCCAAATCATTTTATGAATCTAACATCACATCGATACCCATCAGGTAAAATTCAACAAAGAAAGAAAACTACAGGCCAGTATTGTTGATGAACATGAATGCAAAAATTATCAACAATATTCTAGCAAACCAGATCCAACAACACATCTAAAAAATCTTCCATCATGACCAAGTAGGATTCATCTCCAGGATACAGGGCTGGTTTAATAGTCACAAGATCATAAATGTAATTAAATATATCAACCGATGTAAAAACAAGAACTACATGATTTTATCATTAGGTGCAGAAAAAACTTTCACTAAAATAGTGAAACACTACCGGGGATGGGGGGCATATAGCATCAAAAGAGTACCAAATTTTAGCTGTACGATGACCACTTATGTACCTAACCCTGAATTGTACCCCACATCTTTAAAATAAAAAAAAGCAAATCACAAAACTTTAATTAGACATACAGGTATGAATTGAAATAGAAAAAACTGTCAGTTATAGAGTGATTTCATATAGTAAGCAATTCACTTGGCAGTTTAAATATTAAAATTTAATAGCAAAAGCATATTTAGAGTTGGGAAGTGATTGTTTCCTTGATCAGTCATTTAAAAAGTACCATAAGCTTGGTAG
>NW_007263443.1:0-704 GCF_000164805.1 Carlito syrichta | reverse complement strand
CCAGCAGGCTAGCCATTCAAGTCAGCTAGTTAAGTTAGCTGGTGTCTGCTGGGCCAGGTAGGTAGCTAGCTAGTTAAATGAGCTGGCTACCCAGCTTGCTAGCTTAAGTCAACTTGGTAAGTCAGCCGGCAAACTAGCTGGCTAGGTAGGGAGCCAGCTAGTTAAGTCAGTTGGCTAGGCAGCTGACTAGCTATTTATGTCAGCTAGTTAAGTCAGTTGGCAACCAGCTGGCTAATTAGATAAGACAGCTCATTAAGTCAGTTGGCTATCCAGCTGGTTAGCTATTTAAAAAGCTAGTCAAGTCAGATGTCGATCCATCTGGCTAGCTATTTATTTCAGCTAGTTAAATCAGCTGGCTAGCTAGGAAGCTAGCTATATAAATCAGCTAATTATGTCACCTAGCTAGCTAAGTCAGCTTGTTAAGTCAGCTGGCTAGCTAGATAGCTAGCTAGGTAGCTAGCTAGTTGAGCCAGCTAGTTAAGCCAGCTGGCTAAATAGGTAGCTAGCTGGTTAATTCAACTAGTTAAGTCAGTTTGCTAGGTAGTTAAGTCAGCGAGTTAAATCAGCTGTCTAGCCATCTGCCTAGCTGCGTAGCTAGCTAATTAAGTCAACTGGCTAGCCAGTCAGCTAGCTAGTTTAGTAACCTTGTTGTCAGCTCACTAGCAAGCTGGGTAGCTAGGTACCTAGGTAGTTAAGTTAGCTGG
>NW_007263442.1:0-705 GCF_000164805.1 Carlito syrichta | reverse complement strand
TCAGGATGGAGTATAGTGGCAAGATCCTAGTTCACTATAATGTCAAACTATTTGGCTCAAGTGGTCCCCCCACTCAGCCTCTCATGTAGCCTGGGCTATTGCTGTGCACTACCATGACCAGCTAATTTTTCTTAAATTATTTTGTAAAGACAAAATCTAATTCTATTGCCCAGGTTGATCCTGAACTCCTGTCCTCAAGTCATCCTCCCATCTAAGCCCCCCAATGTGATGGAAATATAAGCATAAGCTATATTTAAGCGCCCAGCATGTGTCTTCTTCTTTTTTAAGAGTGATGTTATATGGGGTTTGATCATGAACTCATTCTGTCCTTATTTTTGTGTGAAATTGTTTTTCATAAATCTTTAGAAGGAGACTTGTTTCAGCAAAGCTTCCCTTTACAGATTTCTTCTGTTGTTTTCGTGTTGTATCCCAACATACATGAGGTCGATTTTTGAGATTTTCTGACTTTCTTCCCACTGAACTTCAATTTGACCTATACCAGCCCTGCCCAAGAGTAATAGGTTTGCTGGCAATAACCAAAGACTGAAACAGGGATATTTAAACACGTCCATCAGCAAATGGGAATATTTAAACAAATTGTGGTATATCGACACAATGGAATACTGTATAGAAATCAAAATGAATGAAATATGCATCAAGAGCATGCTTTTATTTCCAATTTTGAAATGTGTCCATGCTTAGTTT
>NW_007263441.1:0-602 GCF_000164805.1 Carlito syrichta | reverse complement strand
ACCTCTCCCTATCACCATATACAAAAATCAGCTCAAAGTGGACCAAATACCTAAAAATAAAACCTTACATTATATATATATATATATATATATATATATATATATATATATATATATATTTGGCAAAAGCCTGACATCCAGGATCTACAAGAAACTCAAATGAGGTGAAAGGAAACAAACAAACCCATTAAAAAGTTGAGAAAGTACATGGTCAGACACTTATCAAAATACAACATACAAGCAGCTAGCAGAAATATGAAAATATACTCATCTTTACTAATCAGAGAACTGCAAATCAAAACTACAATGAGATGCCACCTAACTTTGTTAAGGATGGCTATTATTAAGAAGTCAAAAAACAACAGATGCTGGTATGAATACACAGAAAAGGGGATACTTCTACACTGTTGGAGTGCAGTCTAGTTCAACCTACATGGAAAGCAGTGTGGCAATTCCTAAAACTAAAAATTGACCTTTCATATGACCCAGCAATCCTTCTCCTGGGAATATACCTGGAGGAACATTAACTGTTCTCCAAAATAAGACACCTGCACACACATGTTTATGGCCACACTATTCACAATAGCAAAAACATGGAATCG
>NW_007263440.1:0-769 GCF_000164805.1 Carlito syrichta | reverse complement strand
CGTGGCTCAGCCTGTAATCCTGCGAATTAGGAGGCTGCGGGGAGTGATAACCTAAGCCCGCGGGTTCGAGACCCACCTGGGCAACTTGGGGAGTCCTCGTCTCTACAGTAAATCAAAAAATCAGCCGGGCGTGGTAGCACATGCCTGTAATGCCAGCTCCTCGGAAGGCTGAAGCGGAAGGATCAATGGAGCCCAGCAGGTCGAGGTTGCGGTGGCCGGGAGAGGCCACTGCCTTCGGGTGCGGATCACAGAGTGAGACTCCAACTCAGGCCAGAGCCCACGGTACAGAGAAATCTGAACAGTTATTTGCTGGAATGGAACTATGGCCTTACGAACATTTTACTGAAACCTGCTAGTTATTAAGGATGAATGTTTCATTGCCTTAAATAGTAGACAACCAAACTCTTCGACGACCAAAATATGAAATTCAAATTTCCAAGTGTAAATTATATTCAGGTGAAAAAACATGCAGTAATATACATAAAAATTGTTGTACTCTGTGCCAGGCAACAGCAGTTATTTCAATCTACCCTGTACAAATGTGGAGATGGGGGGAATCTAAGTTAAGGAATATCAAAACATCATAGATATATGCTTCATCTTCTTCTTTCTGACCTGTCTTCTTCCTCCCATGTTTTTAAAACACTTTTCACTTTTTGTAAAATAAGAAACACAAAAATGAACAACTGAAATCTGAATTCAAAAGTGAAAAACCACAGTTTAGCAGATTAGTGCTCTACAACAGAACTTTGAAGGAGTTTATGAAATG
>NW_007263439.1:0-666 GCF_000164805.1 Carlito syrichta | reverse complement strand
TCCCCCCCATAGTTTCCCAGTACCATCATTCATTTTCTATAGTATTGCATTGGATGTTCAAGGTCCATTATATGAGTGAGAACATGTGATATTCGGATTTTTGTTTTTGTGAGAGGTCACTCAGTATTATAGACTCTAGTTCCATCCAGGTTGCAGCGAAATTCATGATTTTGTTCTTTTTTATGGCTGCGTAGTATTCCATCGTGTATATGTACCACATTTTTTTAATCCAGTCCTCTTTTGATGGGCAGCATGGTTGTTTCCAGGTTCTTGCTATTGTGAACAATGCTGCGATAAACATACGTGTGCAGGTATCTTTTTTATAGAGTGATTTGTGTTCTTCAGGGTATATTCCCAGTAGGGGGATTGCGGGGTCATATGGAAGGTCAATTTTTAGAGCTTTTAGGAATCGCCACACTGCTTTCCACAGAGGTTGCACTAGTTTACACTCCCACCAACAGTGTAGAAGTGTTCCCTTTTCACCACACCCTCTCCAGCAGCTGTTATTGTGTAATACTATTTTTGCTCAAAAACTGCTGAGTTGATGCAGTGGATTATGCCTGTATTTCCAACAATTTGTGAGGCAGAGATGAGAAGATTAACTTAGCCCACAGGTTTGAGACCAGCCTGGGTAACATGGTGAGACCTCATCTCTACAATGAATCG
>NW_007263438.1:0-777 GCF_000164805.1 Carlito syrichta | reverse complement strand
TTTTAAAAAAAATGTCTTGTTTAAACTGGGTGAGGTTGGTCAGGCCTTCTCATCCCAGCACATGGGCAGGGAGAGGACTGCCTGAGCCCAGTAATTCGAGTCCTGTTGGGCATATGACGAGACTTCTGCCCTAAAAATGAATTACAAAACTTGGCAGGCATGGTATTGTATGCCTGTATTTCCAGCTTCATTGTATGCTAAAACCTTTATTTCCAGCTACTGGGCAAACTGAGGTAGTAGGACCTCCTGAGCAGCTAACCGAGGCTACTGTGTCCATGAGCATGCCACTTCACTCCATCTTGGCAACAGAATGAGTATAAATACATATTTTTAAATATTGAAGAATTAGGAGTCAATTTTTGATGTTCACTTCAGGCAAATCTTTCTTTCTTTGTGTTTCATAGTTGGGTTCTCACTCTGTTGCTCAGGCTGGAATGCAGTGGGACACTCAAGGCCATAGCAGCCGCAACCTACAGGGCTCATGTGATCCTTCCACCTCAACCTCCAAGTAGCTGGAAGTACAGTCATGTGCCACCCTGCCTGGCTAATATTTTGATTTTTATTGTAGAGACAAGTTCTCACCGAATTGTCCAACCAGTCACAAATGCATGGACTCAGGCAGTCCTCTCACATTTCCCTCCCAAACTGCTGGGATGTCAGGAATGTGCCACTACGTTCAGCATTTAATTTGTTTCATTTTTTGCATGTCCAGTTTTGCTGCGTGAGGTTACGCCTGCCTGTCTTCCCAGCATTTTGCTCGCAGAGTCGAGATTAGTG
>NW_007263437.1:0-708 GCF_000164805.1 Carlito syrichta | reverse complement strand
TGAGTATCATAGACTCTATTGTTGAGCCATCTCAAGCAAAACAGCATCAAAGTAGAGATATGACATGCTTCTGTAAAGAACGAATCTTTATGCTAAAAGCAGAGCTTCAAAATAGTTCACAACCTAGTTCATGGTCAGACCTTATTGGCAATCAGAAAGACAGTTCATTATAAAAATGGACTGAGGAGGAGATAATAAATAGAACCACGGAGGATATCAGCACAATATCATAGCTTGATTTATACATGCAGAGAGTGGGAGGATTCACACATCTTCAGTTAATTGTTCTAATCCCTGCCTTGGCTGTTAGAAAACTTTGGTTTTCATCTTCATTTTCCCTTGAACAAGTCACTTTTTTTTTTCACTCAAACTGTTTATCCATCTTTATAATGATGGGATCTGGGACTTGCTCACTGGTAGTTCTAGGGAATGTGATGAGAATTTGTGTGAACATTTTATATTATCAATGTGACGAGGTGGGATTGTTCTAGCATTAATAGAGTGAGGACAAGAGAGAGACTCGAGGGTCCTGTCAGGGCATAAGGCTTTGAGAGGCACATGGGCAACTTGGTGAGACCTCATCTCTACAATAAATCAAAAAATTAGCCGTGCGTGGTAGCGTGCGCCTGTAGTTCCAGCTGCTTGGAAGGCTGAGGCGGAAGGATCGCCAGAGCTCAGCAGGTCGAGGCTGCGGTGGCCGGGAGTGGC
>NW_007263436.1:0-793 GCF_000164805.1 Carlito syrichta | reverse complement strand
TTAAAATCTTTATGGCAGTCTGCATTTCCTGTGGCAATGTAGATAAGAGTCTTTTATACCCTTGTCAGAATTGAATTTAACTAAGTTTGTGACTTCACTGTGTGAAGTGCCATTTGACTCTTATTTTTTTAACTATTTTTTGGTTTTGAGTCAAAGTCTCAATCCATCGCTCAGGCTGGAGTGCAGGGTCATGCTCCTGGCCACTGCAGCCTCAACCTGCTGGACTCCTGCGATCTTTCTGCTTCAGCCTTCCAAGTAGCCAGAACTACAGGCGTGTGCCTCCACACCCAGCTAATTTTTTTATTTATTGTAGAGACAAGGTCTTGCCAAGTGGTCTGGGCTGGTCTCAAGCCTGTGGGCTCAGACAATCCACTTGCCTCATCCTCCCAAAGTGCTGGGGTGGCAGACTGAGCTACCAAGACTGGCTTAGCTTTTTTTTTTAATTATTAGAGTGATAGAACATTTTCACTGGTCAATAGTATTTTCTGTCTTACAATAATTATTTTATTTTATTTATTTATTATTATTATTTTTGAGTTGGAATCTCACTCTGTCGCCCAGACTGGAGTGCAGTGGCCGCTCCCAGTCACCACAACCTCGACCTACTGGGATTCGGCGATCCTTTCACCTCAGCCTTCCAAGTAGCTGGAACTACAGGCGCGCGCTACCATGCCCGGCTCATTTTGATTTTATTGTAGAGATGAGGTCTTGCCAAGTTGCCCAGGTGGGTCTCGAACGCGCAGGCTCAGGCAATCCACTCACCTCAGGCGCGGGATTACAGGCTGAGCCACCG
>NW_007263435.1:0-741 GCF_000164805.1 Carlito syrichta | reverse complement strand
TTTAATTCAGGTAGTTAAGTCAGCTAGCTAACTAGTTAAGTCTGCCAGTTAAGTCAGCTAGCTAAGTAGTTAAGTCAGCTAGCTAAGTCAGCTGGTTAAGTCAGCTTTCTAGTTCAGTCAGCTGCTTAATACAGCTAGCTAGCTAGATATAAAATGAGTTAAGTCAGCAGGTTGAGTTAGCTAGCTAGCTAGTTAGCAAACAGGTTGAGTCAGATGGTTGAGTAGGCTAGCTAGCTAGTTAGCTAACGAGTTGAGTCAGCTGGATGAGTCAAATAGCTAGCTAGTTTGCTAACGAGTTAAGTAAGTTGGTTGAGTCAGCTAGCTAGCTTGTGAGCTAAGGAGTTGTCAGATAATTAAGAAAGCTAGCAAGAACGTTAGATAAGGATTAAGCTAACTAGTTATCTAGCTGGTTAAGTCAGCTGGCTAGGCAGTTGGCTAGCGAGTTATGTCACCTAGTTAAGTCAGCTTGCTGGCCAGCAGGTTAACTAGGCAGTTAGGTAGTTAAGTCAGCTGGCAAACCAGCAGGCTATGTAAGTAGATAGCTAGTTAAGTCAGCTGGCTAGCCATCTGTCATCTAGTTATGTCAGATAGTTAACTCAACTGGCTATCCAGCTATCTAGCTAGGTAGCTAGTTAACTCTGCTGGATAGCCAGCTGGCTACTTCCTTAAGTCAGCTAGTTAAGTCAACTGACTAGGCTGCTGACTAGCTAGGTAGATAGGCAATTAAGTCAGCTGGCTAGG
>NW_007263434.1:0-301 GCF_000164805.1 Carlito syrichta | reverse complement strand
CGGCCAACTATTTAGGTCAGGAAACTAGCCAGCCAACAGCCGGAGACCAGCTTCAGCCGGGTTCAGGGTACCCCAAATGTGGAGATGGCATCAGTGATTGGAGGGAAGAAGAGAGAAAGAGAGAGAGAAAGAAAGAAAGAGACTGGTCTCCGGTCTAGTGCAGAAGTGATATGTGTTATTGGTAATTACAACGGGTCTTTTACACACAAAGTCAGATGTGGGAGGGGCGTCCCCCACCCACAAGAAACTTTAATCCATGAAAACTTAATTGATGATTGCCTTTAAACCCTTTTCATATGAT
>NW_007263433.1:0-316 GCF_000164805.1 Carlito syrichta | reverse complement strand
TAGGAGGAGGGCCAGAAAGTGTAACATTCATCACAAATTTGAGCTAGTCACTGAGGCACCCATCATGCAAAGGGAATAGTAGCAAGGACTTTCATTAGGAGGAGCAGTAGTCATTAAGGAACCGACAAAGGGGAGATTAAGCCACAGAGGCATTCATTCCAGAGGATGACCACTCATTGAGGTACCAATTAGAAAGAATTCCAGTCACTGGAGAACAGATTACAGAGGAGGAGCAATGAATGAGACATCAGTACAATGGAGGCCCAGTCACAAGGACTACCCATTACAGATGAGGGCCAATTAGTGGGACATGCAT
>NW_007263432.1:0-392 GCF_000164805.1 Carlito syrichta | reverse complement strand
TGTGCAGACAGGGTGCAGCATAATACATTATCAATTAAAGAATAAATAATACAGAAATTAACAATCTCTTGAAACAAAAACTCTTGTATGTAAGGGATGGAAGAAACTTTACTTAATTTGACAGATTTTGCCACCAAAGCAAGAGTAAGTACCACAGTTCATGGTAATAAGTTGGTTCCATTAGAGATAGATACAAGCCAAGGATGCCTTTGTATTTTTTCACTGCTTTACCCCACCTTCTCTGAGGATTATTCCATAAAAGAAGATGAAAGAGGAGGAGGAGGAAGAGGAGGAGGAGCAGAATGTTCTATGACAATTACTTGTGTATTCTGGAGATATCATGCTTATGTGCAGACAGAGTAAGGCAAAATATTTGATCAACTAAAGAAGAA
>NW_007263431.1:0-661 GCF_000164805.1 Carlito syrichta | reverse complement strand
GTCAGTTGGCTAGGCAGCTGGTAGATAGGTAGCTCAGCTATTGAAATCCCCCTGGATAGCCAGCTGACTTACTGTTTAAGTCAGCTGGCAACCTGATGCCTAGCTAGTAGTCAGCTCGTTAAGTCTGTTGGTTAACCAACTGGTTAGCTAGTTAAAAGCTATTTAAGTCAGATGGCTAGACATTTGACTAGCTAGTTATTTCTGCTAGTTAATTTAGCAGGTTACCTAAGAATCTAGCTATATAAGTCAGGTAGTTATGTCAGCTAGGTAGCTTGTTAATTCAGCTAGTTAAGCCAGTTGGTGAACTAGATAGCTAACTGGTTAAGTCAGCTATTTAGCTTGCTAGCTAGTTAATTCAACAAGATAAAGTCAGCTGACTAGTCAGCTGCCTAGCTGGGTAGCTAGCTAGTTATGTCAGCTGGCTAGCCAGTTAGGTATTTAATTCAGTAATCTAGTTATGTCAGCTCAATAGACAGCTGGTTTGCTAGGTAGCTGGCTAGTAAAGTCAGCTGGCTATCCAACTGGCTAGCGAGGTACCTAGGCAGTTAAGTCATCCTGCTAGCCAGCTGGCTAGCTAGTTAAGTCACCTAGTTAAGTCACCTAGTTAAGTCAGTTTACTATCCAGCAGGCTAGCCAGGTAGCTTGCTAATTAACTGATATG
>NW_007263430.1:0-787 GCF_000164805.1 Carlito syrichta | reverse complement strand
TCAGAATTGCAGGGATACAGCAACAGATGGGAAAAACGATATCACCTATATATCTTTAAAAAGGGATAACAACTAGGATGTACAAGAAACTCAAACACTCATAAAAATCAGACAAACATTCCCTTGAAAAATGTGCAAAATACGTGATTGGACACTTTTCATAAGAAGAGATACAAGCAGCCAGCAGACACATGAAAATTTCTGAGCCTCACTTATCATTGAAGAAATGCAAATGAACCACTTAGAAATACCACATACACCTTGTGAGACTAGACATTATTAATAAAACAAAAAATAACAGATGCAGGTAAGGGTATGGGAAGAAATAAATGCTTCTACACTGCATGTGAACTGAAAAGTAGAACAACATCTTTGGAAAACAGTGTGGTGGTTTGTAAAGGGACAAGATATTGACCTACCATGTGAATCAGTAATTCCCCTATTGAGAAGATACCTGGAGAAACTCAAATCATTTTACCAAAAAGAAACTTGCAACATTATGTTTTCTGTAGCTCTAATCACAATTGCAATAAAACATGGTAGCAACCATATTGCCCATCAAAGCTGGAAAGGATAAAATAAATGAGGTCTATACACTGTGGAATATTATGCAGCCATAAAAAAGGACAGATAGAAGGATTTTACAGAACGTTTGATAGATATGACGTAGGTCATTTTCAGTGATTTATCACAGAACCAAAGAAAATAGTTCCATATGTTCTCTCTCATGAGCTGAACTTGATCACTTAGTGCTGTAAGAAAGTGATTGGCAGTAGTGGAAAACTTT
>NW_007263429.1:0-740 GCF_000164805.1 Carlito syrichta | reverse complement strand
ATGTGCAAAATCAATTGCTTTCTATACTCCAGCAATGGACAAGTAAAAATTGAAATAAAAATGTAATACCACTGGCATTGACATGCAAAAGTTGAAAACATAGTATCGATAACAAAACATACACATGATCTCTTTGAGAAATCTCTGCTGAAAGAAGTCAAAGAAGAACAAAATGAAAAAAGAGATATTACATGTTCATGGATAGGAAGCCTTGATATTTTCCAGATGGCAATTTTTCTCAGTTTAATGTATAGATTAATCCAATTCCAATTAAAATTCCAGGCAATTTCTTGTGGATAAAACAGATTATAAAGATTCTCTAGAAAGACAAAACATCCAGAGTGCCCAACACAGTATTAAAGGAAAAGAACAAAGTTGGACGACTAACACTCTCAATTTCAAAACATACTATATGGCTACAGTAATCAAGACAGTGTGGTATTGGCAAAATAATAAATAAATGTATCATTAGAGCAGAATAGAGAGTCCAGAAATAGACCCCATGAATATAGTCAACTAATTTTGACAAAGTAGCAAAGATAATACAGCACAAATAGTGCTGCATGTGAATACCTTTTCAGATGTCACACCAAAGCCATGGTCTATCAAAAGAAGAAGAAAATAAATATGATACATTTCATTATACTTAAATTTTTCTTTCTGTGAAAGACACTGTCAAGAGAATGAAAACACAAGCCACAGATTTGGAGAAAATATTTATAAAAGACATCTTGATAAAA
>NW_007263428.1:0-618 GCF_000164805.1 Carlito syrichta | reverse complement strand
AAGAGTTGGAGACCAACCTGGCCAACATTGCTAGATCATAATCTTTAGAAAAAAGAGGAAGATGAAGCAGATTGATTGCTTGAGTTTAAGAGACCAAGCTTGCAGTGAACCCCTCACCCACACTCCAGCCTGGGAGACAGAATGAGACACTGTCTCTAAAAAAAAGAGGAAGGAAGGAAGAAAGGAAGGAAGGAAGGAAGGAAGGAAGTAAGGAAGGAAGGAAGGAAGGAAGGAAGGAAAGAAGGAAGGAAAAATGTATACGCTGACAGAGCCCTTCATGCTTACATTTGGATTTGCTTCCCATGCCATCAAAGGGCATGTGGTGCATGCCCCTGTTTGCTCTGTTCGATGCTACTTTGCAAGAGTGTCTCCGCAGCTGTAATTCGAAGTTTGTTTTTTAACTGACATTGTCCTCCCTCCTGTATTTCTCTCACATCCCCTCACATGTCTCCCCATAAGCTCAAGCCACCCATGAGTGGGGACACAAAGCCCAGGCCAGTGGGAGGATTGTTCACATGTTGGCACTCTAGTCATGAAGACTTTTTAATATGTTTGGAGGCTGGTCTTCAAAACCCCTCACATGTATGACCAGACCCTCCTATCTGAGGAGGAAAGGGG
>NW_007263427.1:0-550 GCF_000164805.1 Carlito syrichta | reverse complement strand
TTTCTGGTGGCTGCATGCCTAACTTAGGACAAAACTCCACAGACTTTGAAGAACTTTTTGAAAGCACCTGCTATCATGGGTTATGATTGTTCTCTGAGTGGATGTCCACAGAGCTCCCATACTGTTGGTGTGGGTGTGGAATCTCTATGCTTTTTCTTCAATTATTCATTGTAAGGCATTCATCAGCATTTCGGACACCAATCCACAGCCACGTATATTAAAATGTATTAAATTAAACGCCATGCCAAGTGGGATTTATTTCTGGGAAACATGTGTAGCACAACTTACAAAACATAAATGGCATTTCATACAAAACTCAATCAAAGGAACATTCCGCACTAGCAGTATAAAATAGCCACATACAACCTTCTTTACTGAGGTGGAAAGGGAATTGAGAAAACTTCACACTATTCATGATAGAAGCCACATACACCCTTCTTTGTTGATGTGGAAAGGGAATTGAGAGAACTTCACACTGATTCATGATAGAAACCCTAACAGGTTACTCAGAATAGAAGAAAACCTCCTTCACCTAATAAAGGCCATGTAG
>NW_007263426.1:0-812 GCF_000164805.1 Carlito syrichta | reverse complement strand
TAGGTCAGGAAACCAGCAAGCCAACTAGTAATTGTGCCAACTAGTGGGTCAATCGTCAGTCAACTGGTTTACCCAGGTAACTGGTAGGCCGACTAATGGGCCACTCTTAAGCCAGGTAATAAGTTGGACTAGTAGTCAGCCAACGTGTTAAACCAGCTAACTAGTCAGGCGACTCATCAGTCAACAAGTTAACTAACCTAGGTGACTCCTTATTCAACTAGTTAATTCAGCTATTTAACTCTTTTACAAACTAGTTAAAACAATTAGCTAACTGGTTAACCAACTCATTAAATCTGCTATCTATCTTCTTAGCCAACTAGTTAAGTCAGCTATCTAAGTAAGCTAGGTAGACAGCTAGCTAGCTAAGTCAGCTAACTCAGTCAACTAGCTCACAAGTTAGTTAACTATTTAAGTCACCTACTTAAGTCTGCTACCTAACTACTTAGTTAATTAGATAATTCAGCTAGTAATTCAGCTCGTTAAAGAGTGAGCTATTTAATTCAGGTAGTTAATTGATCTAGCTAAATAGTTATGTCAGCCAGATAAGTCAGCTAGCTAATTGGAAAATCAGCTAGCTAAGTCAGCTAGTTAAGTCAGCTTTCTAATTTAGTCAGCTGGTTAAGACAGCTAGCTAGCTAATGAGCTAATGGGTTAAGTCAGCAGGTGGAGTCAGGTAGTTATCTAGGTAACTAACGGGTTAAGTCAGCTGGTTGATTCAGCTAGCTAGCTAGTTAGCAAATGGGTTGAGTCAGCTAGTTGAGTAAACTAGTTAGCTAGTTAGATAACGAGTTAAGTCAGCTGGATGAGTCAGG
>NW_007263425.1:0-335 GCF_000164805.1 Carlito syrichta | reverse complement strand
TGCCCTAGCGTGAGACATTTTTAAAAATTTACCAGACATTCAGGATTTCTGCATTATGCTCTGGAGGGAGACACTGTCTCTTTATTTTAAAGCTGTAAACAGACTTATTATTTGCTACTTATGGAGGAAAAGTCTGTATCACCAAAGCTGTTCTCTGTAGAAACATTCCTGAAATCATAACAAAAACCAGTGTGTCTTGCTCACAAGATATGTGACAGCATAAGAGTCCAATGAGAAAGAAAATTATATGATAGCATTATATACTAGTTCCAATTTTTCTCTATAATTTCTAAAGCTGTGTATTGATTTTTCTCCTCTCTATAGATCATATGTGT
>NW_007263424.1:0-800 GCF_000164805.1 Carlito syrichta | reverse complement strand
GTTAAGACTATATATAAAGTAATAATATTCATATACATTTCATTTAAGAATAGGAAATGGAAACATGGCAAAAATATTTTGTATGAAAAGAGATGGTTAGGTCTGAAAAAGTAATTTAGGATGGAAGCTTGCTCTAGAGTAATTCTCAACCCTGACTGACCATTAAAATCACCTGGGAAGCTATAAAATACCTCAATGCCCAGGTCATACCAGACCAATTAAATCAGAACCTCTGGAGGGAAAGCACAGACATTATTATTTTTGAAACTCCCTAAGGAATTGCAAATGCCCAGATAAGATTGGAAAAATCTGTACCTTGGAGCAGTGGTTCTCGAACTTGAATGTGCATATCAATCACCTAGAGATTGTTCAACTACAGACTGCTGGGCCCCAGTCCCAGAGATTCTGATTCAAAAGCTCTGGAATATGACTGAGAATTTATATTTCCCATTAATTCCTGGGAAATGCTGACATGGCTATCCTGAACACCACACTTTGAGAGACAAGGTTCTAATGGCTTTGCCTGCTCGACCAAAGCCCTGCCACCATATTTAGCAACTCTTCCTTGTCCCTGGTCTCCCTAATCAAATAATTTGAAAAATCATCCCCTTTATCAACCTTTGCAAAGATCCCTTCCTCTCTATGCAGCTATCTCCAAATACCAAATATTCCCACCCTCTTAGGCAGTAACCACCAGCCATCAGAACAGCTTCCTCCAACTTCTTCCATGATTTTTTCATCTCCTTTTGTCTTCAATTTCTTTGTGATTACAGATGTGGTTCTACAGAGTACAGGACTCC
>NW_007263423.1:0-575 GCF_000164805.1 Carlito syrichta | reverse complement strand
AAACTATGAGGACATAACTGTTATAGTCCATGTCTTTTCATTACATAGGGGAATGATTTCTCTCAAAGGTATTCCTAAGATTGCAGTTTTCTATACTGTAGGCTGTTAGCACATGTACAGCTAACCCCAAAGCGTTTCACAATTTTAAAACCTAACTCACACTTCTTACAGGATAAACATACGCAATGCCTCTTTCTTCACGATTTTTCCAACATTACTCATTTTTCATTTTTCAAGGGTTTGTTTTCTTTATTTTGGGGTTTGATTGTTAGAGTCAGAGTCTAACTCTGTCGCACAGAGTAGACGGTCACAGACACTGCAGCCTCCAACTCCTGGGCTCGGGCGATTCTTCCAGCTCAGCCTTCCAAGTGTCTGGAACTTTGTTGAGCTCAGGAAGAAAAAAACTGAAGGTGGTTCACAGGGAGGAGAGTTCGATGGCCCTTTTTTTTCCAGGTTGATGGGCGGGTGTCAGACAGGCCTGTGAGCGTCCTCTGGAGCCACAGCGCCATCGTGAGGACAAAGTTTCATGGATGAGTCGGAAAGATCTTTGCAATGCCCTAGCCATTGAGGAAGCC
>NW_007263422.1:0-673 GCF_000164805.1 Carlito syrichta | reverse complement strand
TTAACAGGTGAGAAAGCTAGTCTTGGCAAGGCTGATACTAAGCAGTAGTAGAAATTGGGATAAGGACTTGGGGTGTCCTGATCCTCAGCTCAACAGTTGAATGTTTTTGTATTTTTAAGCATCTGCTTTAGGCTGGATTTTCAGTCATGGATGCCCACTGGGAATAACTTGGGGGGTATAAAAACTAAGTCTAGCGATTCTGAGTTAATCAGTTTGAAGTGTGGCCTTGAGACTGGGTTTTTTTTTTTTTAATTGGAGTCTCACTCTGTTGCCCAGGCTGGAGTGTAGTGACATGTTCACAGCCACTACAACCTCGATCGGGTGGGCTCAGGTGATCCTTCTGCCTCAGCCTTCCAAGTAGCTGGAAATACAGGCATGTGCCACCATGCATGGCTAATTTTTTTATTTATTGTAGAGTTGAGGTCTTGCCAATTTGCCCAGACTGGTCTCGAACCCGTGGCCATAGGCAATCCTCTCACCTTGGCCTCCCAAAGTGCTGGGATTATACACCACAACTGATTGGCACTGGGGTTTCTTTTTTTTTTTGGAGTTGGAGTTGGAGTATCACTCTGTCCCCCAGACTGGAGTGCAGTGGCTGCTCCCGGCAACCGCATCCTCGACCCGCTGGGCTCCGCTGATCCTTTCACTTCAACCTTGAGTAGCTGAAATTACA
>NW_007263421.1:0-802 GCF_000164805.1 Carlito syrichta | reverse complement strand
TTACAATTATGCAATCTCATGGAATCTTTGGTGCTTTTCGTATATTTTTCTGATTTTATGTGTTAAATTGGCTTCCACTATGAGTCTAAGATCTCTTTCTCTCATGCTTGTATAGCTGCCTATCCCAAGCCTTGTGTTCTTGTTCTTCATTCTAGTGTTGTCTAGCTACTCTACATTGCTAATATTATTGATATTGTAATCCTTTCCTCTCAAGTACTAATTACCTAATCACAGTTATCTGCAAAACTCCCTAGTTTTATTTAGAAACACTATCTCAGAATACTTTTTTCCAGGAGACTAAAAAGTGAACCAATGTCACTGTTAAGCTATAGAAAACATAAGCACTATTTCTTTCTTGATCCATGTCCCGACCAGCGGGACAAGTAAAACGTGGGCACGAGGAGGACTACCTGCTGCTGGTGAAAAGAGAGAGAGAGACCAAGAGAGAAAGAGACAGGAGACACGCAGAATGGAGGCAAGACAGTGTTCTGATCAAGCCTCCAAATTTTATTGTTAGGCGATTGCTTATATACATAGCAAAGAGGGGCGGGCTGAAATAGGGCGTGTGGCGGCTTATGATAGGAGGAAGAGTAGTGGGTGGTATGAGGAGAGGAGGTGGGAGGGGTGTTGTGGTTTGGCGTGCGCGGGCTTTTTGGAGGACAAAGAAGAAGGCTTATATGAGATGATTGCTATTTTTAAAATGGCTCCCAACATCTCCTCCCTTTCTGTTCAAAGACAGAAGGGATGGTGAGCATTAACCGGGTGAGGGAGTAGGGGCCCGGCTCCTCCCGTGGATTCTCCG
>NW_007263420.1:0-820 GCF_000164805.1 Carlito syrichta | reverse complement strand
CACAGGACATCACAGTGGAATGATGATAACTAAAGGAATGCTTGATTGTGGCAGAACAATGAGAAAAGAACTGTTTCCTATGAGCTGGAACAGCAGGGACACGCTCTAATACACTCAGTGCTTTGTGATACATTTAACAAGATTAAGTGAACACACACTGTTTCAACTCAAATCTTTTTTGGAAATCAGAGGCAAGCCTCATTTCTTGCCAAAGCATTCTCTGGTGGCTCATTCTTGAAGCAAATTCCATATAAGCAAGTCTGCTTACCCAGGTTTACCATTCATCAGTTAAAGAATTTTCCCTCCGGGTAACTCCTTTACTGAACTTTGAAAACTTTATATGAAATAAATTCTAAAAAATAGAGATATCTGAGTGTACAACTTGCAATAAAATGAAAATAACATTGTTAACAGAGCAAAGCATTAATAAAACTCAAGAGGATTAACTGTCAGAGTTGTTATGTGATTCCACCGTGTACTACAAATAATCATATTCTGTGAATAAGTAGTAGATACTAGCTATCTTACCTAAAAATGAGCAATGTCTCACCGCCCCATGCCTTAACTTCCACTTTTTGATTTAAAAAGTTTGAGCCGCCTGAAGTAAGCTTCAAAAAAGTCACAGAAGAGGTGCTTACTTCCAGATGACCATATTGGAAATTTTAATATGGCATTCTGTCCTAGGCATACAATTTCTTTTGTATAGTACAACACATTTCTAGCTTCCATTTCATATCATCATACTTTTCCTTGCATTTATATGATGAAAGATAAGATATTTTTACATTTTGTTCTTCTAGATCATGTTTTTTTAAAGTTG
>NW_007263419.1:0-804 GCF_000164805.1 Carlito syrichta | reverse complement strand
CTAACTTGTTAGCCAACTAGTTAAGTGAGCTGGCTAACAAGTTAGCCAACTAGTTAAATAATCTGGCTAACTCGTTAACCATCTAGTTAAGTCAGCTAGCTGACTCGTTCACCAACTTGTTAAGACACCTAGCTAACTCATTAACCAACTTGTTAAATCAGCTAGCTAACTCTTTCACCAACTAGTTAAATTAGCCAGCTAACCCCTTAGCCAACTAGTTAAGTCAGATAGCTAACTCAGTAGCTTTCTAGTTAAGTAAGCTAGATAAGTCAGCTAGCTAACTCATTAGCTAACAATTTAATCAACTAGCTAAGTCAGCTAACTAACTAGTTAGCTAACAAGTTAGGTCAGCTAGTGATGTCAGTTAGACAAGTAGATAGTAAACTAGTTAAGATAGCTAGTGAAGTCACCCAGATAACTACTTATCTAACTAGTTAAGTCAGATAGTTAAGTCCACTACCTAACTAGTTAAGTCAAGGAGTTAAGATAGCTAACTAGTAAAGTCAGCCAGCTAATTCAGCTAGCTAACTAGTTAGCTAAATAGTTGAGTCAGCTAGTTACATGACCTAGCTAACTAGTTAAGCCAGCTGGTTAAGTCAGATTTCTAGCTCATTGGCTAATGTTTAAGCCAGTTGTTTAAGTTAGTTCGCTAGCTCCTTGGTTAATGACTTAAGCCAGCTGGTCAATTCAGCTCACTAGCTCCTTGGTTAATGAGTTAAGACAGCTGCTTGATTAGCTCCCTAGCTCCTTGGCTATTGAGTTAAGCCAGCTGGTTAAGTCAGCTCGCCAGCTCTTGTCTAACGA
>NW_007263418.1:0-893 GCF_000164805.1 Carlito syrichta | reverse complement strand
TGTCACCCAGCTAAGTCATTTACCCAACTAATTAAGACAGCTAATAACTCATTTACCAAATAGTTAAAACAGTTAGCTAACTTGTTAACCAACTTAAGTCAGCTAGCTATCTCATTAGCCAACTAATTAAGTCAGCTAGCTAAGTCAGCTGGCTAACTAGCTAGCTAGCTAAGTCAGCTAGCTAAGGCAGCTAGCTCACTTGTTAGCTAACTATTTAAGTCAGCTACTTAAGTCTGCTATCTAACTAGTTAGCTAATTAGTTAAGTCAGCTAGTAATTCAGCTGGCTAAATAGTTAGCTACCTATTTAATTCAGGTAGCTAAGTCAGCTAGCTAACTAGTTAAGCCAGCCAGTTGTCAGCTAGCTAAGTAGTTAAGTCAGCTAGCTAAGTCAGCTAGTTAAGTCAGCTTCCTAATTTAGTCAGTTGGTTAAGACAGCTAGCTAGGTAGTTAACGGGTTAAGTCAGCAGGTTGTCAGGTAGTTAGCTAGTTAACTAATGGGTTAAGTCAGCTGGTTGAGTTAGTTAGCTAGCTAGTTAGGAAACGTGTTGAGTCAGCTGTTTGACTAGGCTAGATAGCTAGTTAGCTAACCAATTAAGTCAGCTGGATGAGTCAGCTAGCTAGATAGCTAACGAGTTAAGTCAGCTGGTTGAGTGAGCTAGCTAGCTCATTAGCTAATGAGTTAAGTCAGATGATTAAGTCAGCTAGCTAGCATGTTAGATAATGAGTAAGCTAAATATGTAGCCAACTGGTTAAATTAGCTAGCTAGCTAGGCAGCTAACTATTTAAGTCAGCTTGTTAGCTAGGTAGCTAGGTAGTTGGCTAACTACATAAGCCAGCTGGCTAGCTAGGTAGCTAGTTACTTAGCTAACTATTTAAGTCACCTTGCAAGTGA
>NW_007263417.1:0-952 GCF_000164805.1 Carlito syrichta | reverse complement strand
CGCCTCTAATGCGAGGAAAACCTCCTCTAAACCCATGCTGTGGAGCCAAAGGTAAGGACAGAGACCCACTTCTCTTGGAGTGACACCCATGCTTCAGGATGGGTGCTGAGTGAGGTCATGTTTCCAAGTCCTCACAGGTGGCCGCCACCAGCATGCAACCTCTGCTCTACAAGAAAAGCAGCTTGCAGACAATTTGACCCCATTTTCCCAGCCTGCCAGGCCCGGGACAGAGCTCCAGTCCTGTGAGTGGGCAACAGGTGGAGGAAGGAAGCCCCAGCCTCTCGGACTCACTTGCCAGGAACTGAACTTCCAGGACTCAGAGCTGGAAAGAAGACACTGACACTCTGGTCTGGGAGCTGAGGGAAGACACAGCACCAACTTCTCGACCACACTCAACCATGCAGACCTTTCACTAGGTACAGCTAGCGCCGGGGATAGGTCATGGCCGTGTGCCACCTATTCTCAATGCTGTCACAGAGACCAAACATTTCTGGTGGCTGCATGCCTAACTTAGGACAAACTCCACAGACTTTGAAGAACTTTTTGAAAGCAGCTGCTATCATGGGTTATGACTGTTCTCTGAGTGGATGTCCACAGAGCTCCCATACTGTTGGTGTGGGCTTGGAATCTCTATGCTTTTTCTCCAATTATTCATTGTAAGGCATTCATCAGCATTTCAGACACCAATCCACAGCCACGTATATTAAAATGTATTAAATTAAACGCCATGCCAAGTGGGATTTATTTTTGGGAAACATGTGTAGCACAACTTACAAAACATAAATGGCATTTCATACAAAACTCAATCAAAGGAACATTCCGCACTAGCGGTATAAAATAGCCACATACAACCTTCTTTACTGAGGTGGAAAGGGAATTGAGAAAACTTCACACTATTCATGATAGAAGCCACATACACCCTTCTTTGTTGATGTGGAAAGGGAATTGAGAG
>NW_007263416.1:0-603 GCF_000164805.1 Carlito syrichta | reverse complement strand
GATGGGCAAAGAGGCTGGCCTGGCTCACGGCAGGAGGACAGACATGCAAGCTGGCCTAAGGGTGCTGAAAGTGAACAGCTGGGGGCAGCAGGGAATCATCCTTCCCTGAGGCAGGTCCAGGGGAGGGGAGGTCAGAGGGTCACAGGAGGGGGATGTGGGGCCCCGGGAAAATGTGGGTGCCACCTTTAGGATGGAGGGGGCACATCATGGAGCACAGTAGCTGGGAAGGAATGAAAAGGCAGGCCCAGAACCCAGTGAGGGCACCTCGGCTGGGGGCGGGCACTGTCTGCCCCAGAGCGTGACTTTTCAGGACAGCCATGTGGCTGGGGTTCCAAGGTCTACACCCTCTGCCTGAGTCCCCTGGTCCAGGAAGACTTCCCGGGCTGTGCCTGCCCTCACCCACACCCTGTCCTCTGAGCTCCCACATTCCAAAGAGTCTGAGCCCCCCATGCTGGTTCTTACATCCAGCTTCAGACTCTTCCCTGGGGATCTTCCCAGCATTCCCTATCTGGGGACAGAGACTGGACTCCTCATTTTTGTCTCCCTCCTCCTTCTCCTCCTCCTCCTCCTTCTTATGCTCCTCCTGTAGAGAAGCCCAAGCAC
>NW_007263415.1:0-571 GCF_000164805.1 Carlito syrichta | reverse complement strand
TCAGACTCCACTTTCAGGCAACACCTCACTGCTCACTTCTGGTTTCCACAATGAATGTGGCAGTCAGTTCTCTCAAGGATCCAGAATAAACCCAATGGGAAGAGGCATCCAAGCAAAACCAACCAAATGCAAGGTCCTATTTCCCAATTGGTCTAGCGTGAGGATTCAGTGTAGAACACACACCGACTTCTGAAGACAACAAAGAAGACAAGAGTTATAAACACAAAGGTGCGCCTTCAGAGGAATGTCAGAGCCTGTGCTGTGTCACTGTGCCTGCAGAGGCCATTTTAAGCTGACGCCATTATGACAGCCACCAGGGTCAGTTTGTCCAGTAGGTGGCACTCCGCACACTGCTGTCATTTTAAGAAGTCCTTCCATGGTATGGGTGTGTCATGAACACAAGTCAGGCAGTTAGGGCTGTTGAGACTGTTGAGAGGATGAGCTCTGGTCTTTTCTCACTTTGAAGGTCACACTGTTTTTTGGCTCACACCTCCACATCCCATTGAGCTTAATCCACAGTGTAAAGATCCCATTGATTCTCTCTTTTCTAAACTCAAATCTCTGTCTGCCT
>NW_007263414.1:0-835 GCF_000164805.1 Carlito syrichta | reverse complement strand
TATTTTAAGACGTAAGTCCAGTGTTTTACATCTCTGGATTATTTTTTGAGAATAAAATCTCAGAATCAAGACTTTTTTATTTCAGGAATCTCAACATTTAATTGATAAATATATTTCCAAAATAGTTCTTAAAATCTTTATGGCAGTCTGCATTTCCTGTGGCAATGTAGATAAGAGTCTTTTATACCCTTGTCAGAATTTGAATTTAACTAAGTTTGTGACTTCACTGTGTGAAGTGCCATTTGACTCTTATTTTTTAACTATTTTTTGGTTTTGAGTCAAAGTCTCAATCCATCGCCCAGGCTGGAGTGCAGGGTCATGCTCCTGGCCACTGCAGCCTCAACCTGCTGGACTCCTGCGATCTTTCTGCTTCAGCCTTCCAAGTAGCCAGAACTACAGGCGTGTGCCTCCACACCCAGCTAATTTTTTTATTTATTGTAGAGACAAGGTCTTGCCAAGTGGTCTGGGCTGGTCTCAAGCCTGTGGGCTCAGACAATCCACTTGCCTCATCCTCCCAAAGTGCTGGGGTGGCAGACTGAGCTACCAAGACTGGCTTAGCTTTTTTTTTTAATTATTAGAGTGATAGAACATTTTCACTGGTCAATAGTATTTTCTGTCTTACAATAATTATTTTATTTTATTTATTTATTATTATTATTTTTGAGTTGGAATCTCACTCTGTCGCCCAGACTGGAGTGCAGTGGCCGCTCCCAGCCACCACAACCTCGACCTACTGGGATTCGGCGATCCTTTCACCTCAGCCTTCCAAGTAGCTGGAACTACAGGCGCGCGCTACCATGCCCGGCTCATTTTGATTTTATTGTAGAGATGAGGA
>NW_007263413.1:0-645 GCF_000164805.1 Carlito syrichta | reverse complement strand
CTCCTGGGCTGAGGTCTGGCCTGCTGAAAATACAGTGGTTTGTCCAGGGATTGCATTTCTAATAAAAGTCTTTGTGATAGGTTTGGTTTGGCATTTTAGGAAGAGAAAGACTTTTTTTAAAAGCAAATTGTCAGGTGTGATGGCATGAACACCCCCCACCCCTCTGTGGGGGCAGTTCATGCCATCACACCTGACAATTTGCTTTTAAAAAAAGTCTTTCTCTTCCTAAAATGCCAAACCAAACCTATCACAAAGACTTTTATTAGAAATGCAATCCCTGGACAAACCACTGTATTTTCAGCAGGCCAGACCTCAGCCCAGGAGTCACAAAGCTGGCCACCTTCCATGGCCATGGTCAGGCCCAGGCTGCTCTGAGGAGAGGTGGGGACCCAGATACTGGGGTTCTGTTGGCCTGTCAGAGGTTTGCCACCCCCCGACCCCAGCCCAGCCCCTGATGGGAGAAGCTCTTCCTGGAGAAGGTCTCAGCAGCTCTGCTTGGAAGGCTTGTTCCCTCTTTAACAATTCAGTACACGGGCTGCATGGGACATGGGCAGCATGAACGAGACTGGACATGGGTAACCTTTAATGTCAGCAGAGAAGCTTAATACGGTGACATTCAGCTCAAAATGCAGCCTGTGCAGCTTA
>NW_007263412.1:0-648 GCF_000164805.1 Carlito syrichta | reverse complement strand
TGAGGAAAAAGCAGGGCTGGGCGGTAAGGAAGGAGGGGGTGCAGGCAAATGATCAGGCCCGCGGAAGAAAGTATCAATTCCTTGCGGGTATCCTGTAGGGCCTTCTCCCTCCGGCCTCCCCTACAGCCACAGTTCTGCTCCCCATGACACAGCTTCCCCCTGGAAAGCAGAAGTGGCCCTCCCTCACCAGAGGGCCTGAGACAAGCTTTTCCATTCCCCTGCCCCGGTGGGGATTCACATTTGCAGGAAGAGTTAGAGGCCCCCAGAGGCCAAAACACCAAGAATAGGTCATAGCTTCCCTGGAAGGCAGAATGAATACAGACCCATCTCGCTGACCTCACAGTGCCTGCGGGTGGGTCCAAGGAAGTCACCTGAGCTCCCCATCAGATGTTCTCATATAGGGAGGAAGGAGGGAGGTGGAGAGCACCGTTGGCAAGGAGCTTCCAATCAGTATGGTTTGGTGTCATTCAAGAGTGAGATTTTAGATGCTCACAGAAAGGTGGGAGTGTGATCAGGCAGGCAATACTTGACTCCGTCAGAAACATAGACTGTAAAAAGTCAATGAGACCGAGTAAAAGACCCTATGAGGTACACAAATAAGGAATTCTTCCCAATGTTCTACAACTCAATACAACAGCTTGGATTATT
>NW_007263411.1:0-805 GCF_000164805.1 Carlito syrichta | reverse complement strand
TAGGTAGGTAGCTAGCTAGTTAAGTCAGCTAGATAGCTATCTGGCTAGCTAGTGATGTCAGCGAGTTAAGTCAGCTAGCTAGACAACTGGCTAACTGGTTCACTCAGCTAGTTTAGTCAGCTGTCTAGCCAGCTGGCTACGTAGGTAGCTACCTAGACAAGTCAGCATGCTAGCCAGCAGGATAGTTGTTCAAGTCAGTTAATTAAGTCAGGTGGCTAGACTACTGGCTATGTAGATAGCTAGCAAGTTAGTGAGGTGGCTAGCCAGCTTGCTAGCTTAAGTCAGCTACGTAAGTCAGCTGGCTAGCCTGCTGGCTAGATAGGTATCCAGCTAGCTAAGTCAGCTGACTAGCCAGCTGACTAGCTGGTTAAGTCAGCTAGTTAGGTGAGCTGACAACCAGCTGGCAAGCAAGTTAAGTCAGCTAGATAAGTCAGGTTGCAAGCAACTGGCTAGCTAGTTATTTCAGCTAGTTAATTCAGCTGGCTAGCTAGGAAGCTAGCTATATTTGTCAGCTAGTTATTGTAGCTAGGTAGCTAGTTAAGTCAACAACTTAAGTCAGCTGGCTAGCTAGATAGCTAGCTAATTAAGCCAGTTAGATAACCCAGATGGCTAGCTAGATAGCTAGCTGACTAAGTCAGCTAGTGAAGTCAGCATGCTTGCTAGTTAAGTCAGTGAGTTAAGTCACCTGGCTAGCCAGCTGCCTAGCTGGGTAACTACCTAGTTGAGTCAGCTCGCTAGCCTATTATATAACTAGATAAATAACCTAGTTAAGTCAGCTTACTAGTCAGGTGGTTACCTAGGTACG
>NW_007263410.1:0-790 GCF_000164805.1 Carlito syrichta | reverse complement strand
TAAATAATTCAAAAAAATATGTCCCGGTGTGGCTATCTGAGACAACTCTCTCCGCTGTTCAAGAGAGCAGTTCTTCCGGGAAGAGAAGAGAGTGGTTTCTTATCAGAGAGGCCTCGAGCCGGGCTCGGTGGCTCAGCCTGTCATCCCGCGCCTCTGGGAGGCTGAGGTGAGTGGATGGCCTGAGCCCGCGGGCCGGAGCCCCGCCCGGGCGGCGAGACCTCATGTCTACGATAAACCAAAAAATCAGCCGGGCGTGTGAGCGCGCGCCTGTAGTTCCGGCTCCTCGGGAGGCTGAGGCGGAAGGATCGCCGGAGCCCCGCAGCTCGAGGCTGCGGTGGCCGGGAGCGGCCACCGCACTCCGGTCTGGGCGACGGAGTGCGACTCCGACTCCAAAATAATAATAATAATAATAATAATAATAATAATAAAAGAGGCCTCGAAGCGTGCTCTCATGGTCTTGGGCGGACGTTCTTCCCTTGGTAACTCGACTCACCGTCTTCTGAGTCCACAGAACCGGGAGACTGAGTAAAAGGTGGTCTGTCCTTGTCGACCCGTGACGTGCAGCTTCTAGGGATCTGTCTCTCACCCGTATCGCGTGAAGCGCACATCGGGAAAAAGGCTTAGTCCGTCGAGTTGCCTTTCTTCCGGTCTGGTCTCTGGGTTCCCTGGGCTCTGCCGAGTTCATGTCTGTCTCCAGCTGGCCAGACCCCGGCCTGCTCTTGGGCTGCTTCAGTTGAAAGACCTATCTTCTGCCTGCTCCCTTGAGTGTACACGGTTTCTACCTACCGCG
>NW_007263409.1:0-477 GCF_000164805.1 Carlito syrichta | reverse complement strand
GAAGCACTGAAAAATAACAAATATACGAATATCTCCCAAAATGTCCATATTCTGCTGAATCTGCATATTCCTTTGTTGTAAACACCAGAAAGATGTATGGCATCATGTTTTACAGAATTGAAATATAACTTCAAAGGGCTATAATTTCTATATTGGCTTATTCCCTCATTATTATTGTGTTGTCATTAATATAGTATCTAACCACTAATCTTGCTTCTCCTCTCATGCTATCTTAATCTCTTTTTCTGCTTAAAAATTCACAAAGATATTTAGAACTATGGTCAGAATTTGTCCAAAGTAACCACAATATATAACTTTCTAGGAAGAGCAGACATTATGATGTCTGTCCCCTAGCTTTGACAAGAAAAATCATTTTGCCTATGACTGGATCGCTTCTCAGTCCACAGTTAGTCTGTCCCGGTCTGTGTCTCTGATAAAATGCCATTTCTATTCTTTTTTTTTTTTTTTTTGAGTTGG
>NW_007263408.1:0-307 GCF_000164805.1 Carlito syrichta | reverse complement strand
CCAACTCATCTTCGACAAAACCTCCACCACCTACCACTGGGGAGAGGAGAACCTATTCAGTAAATGTTGCTGGGAAAAATGGCTGACCACATGCAAAAGTTTGAAAGAGAACCCCTATCTATCATCATACACAAAAATTAGCTCTAAATGGATCAGAGACCTAAACGTAAAACCTCAAACCAGAAGAACCTTTGAAAATGAAGGGCATACCCTCATGGAAATTGGAACTGGCATCCAATTCCTGAACAAACCCGAAACCCACAGGCCATAAGAGATAAGATAGACAAGTGGGATCTCATTAAACTGA
>NW_007263407.1:0-520 GCF_000164805.1 Carlito syrichta | reverse complement strand
AGCTATTTATATCAGCTAGTTAAGTCAGTTGGCTAGCCAGTTGGCTAGCTAAGTAGCAAGCTAGATATTTCAGTTGTCTATCCAGCTTGCTAGGTAATTAAGTCAGCTAGTTAAGTGAGCAGACTAGCCAACTAGCTAACTATGTAGAGAGCTTTTTATATCAGCTGGCTA
Organism: Carlito syrichta; assembly: GCF_000164805.1. Classification (NCBI taxonomy): domain Eukaryota; kingdom Metazoa; phylum Chordata; class Mammalia; order Primates; family Tarsiidae; genus Carlito; species Carlito syrichta. Next base: position 349 of record NW_007263407.1, on the reverse strand, counting down.
GCCTTCTGGCTAACTAGTTGTCAGCTAGTTGAGTCAACTGGTTAGCCAGTTTGCTAGCAGATTAAATCAACTAGGTAATTCAGTGGGTTTCCCACCTGGCTAGCTAGGTAGCAAGCTAGTTATGTCAACTGGCTAACCAGCTGGCTAGAAAGCTAAGTCAGCTAGTCAATTCAGTTGGATTCCAAGTTAGCTAGTTAGGTAGCTAGCTAGTTAAGTCACCTGGCTAGCCAGCTGGCTAGCTGGTTAAGTCAGCTAGTTAATTCAGCTGGCCAGTCAGCACTCTAGATATTTAAGTCAGCTAGTTAGTCAGCTGGTCAGCCAGCTGGCTAGCAGGATAATTAAGCTGGTT
>NW_007263406.1:0-500 GCF_000164805.1 Carlito syrichta | reverse complement strand
CAGATCCCTTCCCATCACCCTCAGTGCTGCCACAACCACGTGACTTCACCAGGCAAAAGCTTGTCCAGTTTTCCTGGTGTCCAATGCTCACCAAGCTGGGTGTTCAGGCTCCTCAGCGAGCCCAGATTCAGTCAAGCGTGTACCCATCCCACAGGTTTGAGTCTCAGGTCTGTGGGTTCCTCCCCTGTGTCCTCTCTCTTTTTTTAATCCCCTGTGGGGTGGAAGCTGCTACCTTTATTTGCCTCTGCAATACCTTCCTGTTCTCCTTTTGCCTTTTCAGTGAACTAGCTGAAAATTCATCATAACATGTTAGTTTGTTCAGGTTGTTGCATCAAAATGCCACAGACTTAGAGGTTTAAGGAACAGAGGTGTCTTGTCTGGCAGTTCTGGTGGCAGGGAGTCCAAATCAAGGTGTCAGCAGGGTTGCTTACCCCGAGGACTTTGAGGGAGAATCTGGTTCATGCCTTTCCCCAGTTGCTGAGGGTTTGCCAGCAGTTTAG
>NW_007263405.1:0-435 GCF_000164805.1 Carlito syrichta | reverse complement strand
GTGTGGTAGCGCATGCCTGTAGTTCCAGCTACTTGGAAGGCTGAGGTGGAAGGATTGCTGGAGCCCAGCAGGTTGAGGCTGTGGTGGCCGGGAGCAGCCACTGCACTCCAGTCTTGGTGACAGAGTGAGACTCCAATTCAAAAAGAAAGAAAGAAAGAAAGAAAGAAAGAAAGAAAGAAAGAAAGAAAGAAAGAAAGAAAGAAAGAAAGAAGAAAGAAAGAAAGAAAGAAAGAAGAAAGAAAGAAAGAAGAAAGAAAGAAAGAAAGAAAGAAAGAAAGAAAGAAAGAAAGAAAGAAAGAAAGAAAGAAACAGAGGCCCACTAGCAAGTGGAGTATCCAAGGCTCAAACTGTAGACCCACTGAGCAAAACCCAGGCCCTTTTAATTTCCACAGGACTAGCTTTCTTTCACGGTGTTGACTGACTGTTGCTAAATTG
>NW_007263404.1:0-642 GCF_000164805.1 Carlito syrichta | reverse complement strand
ATCCTATGAAAAATGCACAGCAGAATTATTTTATATCTCTTTTTCTTTTTAAAACTGTTTTTCTTCTTAAGATTTTTAGCTGTTATTTCCTGGTAAACTGATTGATTAGCTTTTGTTCCAGTATGTAGTTTCACTTGGGGTTAAGATTAGACGTTATAACTGTGATAATAGTTTTATTATGTTGCCTTTGGTCAAGCAGAACGTTCTTGGTTTTCGTACGTGCAGTAACTTTCAGCTTGCTTCAGTCCCCGGCTGTCGTCATGGCAACTGTGCAGTTCATTGTTTTAAGTGGCATGGCAGGTTTTGAGACGTAGGTAGTTTCCACGTAATAGGCAATCAGATTTAGGTTTTAGGTTAAAATGTCATTGAATTAAGTTTTATTGAACATAGAGTAAGTTCATAATTTTTATACTTAGTACTAATGATAAGGTTTGTAATAAATTATAGTAGGATAATAGTTGTATTAGAATTTAGACATGATATTATCAGATAAGTAATTAATAAAGTATAAAAGACAATAGTTTAGATATTTGAGATTTATAGAAGTTGTGATCCAATTTTAGGTTAAGGATAAGTTCATAGGTAATTAATATACAATCATAGGGCAGTATAGAAATGTAGTAGGTTATAAGAATTATAAAA
>NW_007263403.1:0-391 GCF_000164805.1 Carlito syrichta | reverse complement strand
AAACAGGGAGCAGGCCATAGTTTACTGATTTTGTCTTAATCCATAAATATCTGAAGCATTGTATGATGACATACGTGATTATTTGAGAAAAATATTGACTTGTTAAAAATTTCCCTTACATTATACACTATAGGAAATTATTTATTTACAAAGCGCAAAATGAAAACTGTAAAATATTTTGAATGATATTCAATCCCTTTGGCCATAATAGAAAAGACTGACAGATTTAACTAGATGAAAATTGCTAAGATCACAAAACACATCATAAAAAAAAACAATTGATGTAATTTCTACATACCAGTAAGATGAATAATCAAAAAGAAAAAAAGACAAAAGTTATCAATTCACAAGACAAGATATATAAATTCAATAAACAAGAAAAGATGCTAAT
>NW_007263402.1:0-798 GCF_000164805.1 Carlito syrichta | reverse complement strand
ATACTGCATCACACAGAGAGTATATTGGTGGTGACTGAAGTCTAAACATGTGAAGACAAATACAAAACATTTTATAAATAAATGCTTTTTTTGAGGTCCCTCCTTTTAGAATTGCTTTGGATATAATTAGTTAAGATGAGGTCATATTGGAGCAATGTGGTTCTCTAACACAATATGACTAATGTTCTTATGAGAAGAGGAAATCTGGGCACATACAGCAAACAAGGAATGTACCAGGTGAAGATGAAAACAGAGATGGGGGTGATGCATTTACAAGCCAGAGAATATCTAAACTGCTGGCAAACCCTCAGCAGCTGGGGAAAGGCATGAACCAGATTCTCCCTCAAAGTCCTCGGGGTAAGCAACCCTGCTGACACCTTGATTTGGACTCCCTGCCACCAGAACTGCCAGACAAGACACCTCTGTTCCTTAAACCTCTAAGTCTGTGGCATTTTGATGCAACAACCTGAACAAACTAACATGTTATGATGAATTTTCAGCTAGTTCACTGAAAAGGCAAAAGGAGAACAGGAAGGTATTGCAGAGGCAAATAAAGGTAGCAGCTTCCACCCCACAGGGGATTAAAAAAAGAGGGAGGACACAGGGGAGGAACCCACAGACCTGAGACTCAAACCTGTGGGATGGGTACACGCTTGACTGACTCTGGGCTCGCTGAGGAGCCTGAACACCCAGCTTGGTGAGCATTGGACACCAGGAAAACTGGACAAGCTTTTGCCTGGTGAAGTCACGTGGTTGTGGCAGCACTGAGGGTGATGGGAAGGGATCTGGCCAGGAAGG
>NW_007263401.1:0-952 GCF_000164805.1 Carlito syrichta | reverse complement strand
TCTTTGAAATCTCATTTGTAATAAGCTTCAAAGGATAATTTAGAAATTAATTAGAAGAAGGGTCCATTGAGGCGGAGGAGAGATGAAGCAAGAGAGAGAGAAGGAGGAGAGGGGGATGGTATGTATTGAGAGATGTTTTCTTCTTTTGTGAAAAGGGGATAGAATTTGAGTATATAAATTTTCAGAGACATAAAAAAATTGTTAGAGACACAGGAAAGTGGAATAATCTTGAAAAGCTGGGTACGGGCCAGAAATGCACATCTCATTATTCCTTTTAGATCTTGTAAATGTCTTTCATCCTACAATCAATCTGGCATAGAAGTGGCCTTTAGAAAATTCAAATAGCTCTTAAATTAACAATACTACTCTGGGGCAACCTTGACTGTGTTTGAGCCATGTAAGTTCATGAGGTAATATTTCACTGCCTCCCATCAAGGATGTTTCAGAATGTACACAAGGTAAGAATTGTACACTGACTTCTCTCTGTGCCTTACCCAATTCCCAGATTATCACAGAGTGGCTCTGCCTCTCTCTTTCAGAGGGGTTAAAGACTGCTCTCCTTCTAAAATCTAGTCACTGGTCAATTCTTACATGCACTGACATCACTTGAGGGAGATTTAGGCACCCCACACCAGGTTCTCATCTATCAGATACAAAATAAACATTATATTTAAAAGAAGACTTTTCAAGTGATTCTTATTTGTAACCAGAATTGTGAATAACTGTTTTTAGGTATACATGAGGAAGATGTGATGTCTTGGTACCATCTTCTCCTTGTAGTTAAGCAAGGAGAGAAAGCATTTCCTTAGCAAAATCAAAGGTGACTTCCTTAGTCATGTAATAATTACCTTTACATGTTATAGCTAGTGCTTAATTTCTTCCAAACTACCATTGTTGAGAGGATTTTGGGAAGAGTAGGAAGCACCAGGAATCTAGACAACAACTATACTGA
>NW_007263400.1:0-1110 GCF_000164805.1 Carlito syrichta | reverse complement strand
TAGCTAGATAAGTCAGTTAATTCAGCTGGATAGCCAGCTGGATAGCTATGTAGCAAGCTAGTTAATTTAACTGACTAGAAAGCACACCAGCTAGTTAAGAGAGCTAGTTAAGTCAGCTGGCTAGACAGCTGGCTAGCTAGGTAGTGACCTAGTTAAGTCAGTTGGCTAGCCAGCTTGGTATCTAATTAAGTCAGCAAGTTAAGTTAGTTGGCTATCCAGGTGGCTAGAGAGGTAGAGAGTTATTTAAGTCAGCTGACTAACCAGCTGTATAACTAGTTAAGTCAGTTAGTTTAGTCACCTGGCTGGACAACTGCCTAGCTCATTAATCAAATAGTTAAGTCAGCTGGTTAACCAGTTGGCTAGCTAGTTAAGTCACCTCATTAAGTCAGTTGGCTAGCCATCTCGCTAGCTCGTTAAAAAGCTAGTTGTCAGATGCTAGACAACTGGGTAGCTAATTATTTCAGGTAGTGAATCAGCTTTCTAGCTATGTAGCTAGCTAGTTAAGTCAGCTAGTTATGACAGTTAACTAGCTAGATAAGTCAGCTAGTTAAGTCAGCTAGCTAGCTAGCTAGATAGCTAGGAAGCTAGCTAGTTATTTCAGCTAGTAAAGTCAGCTGGCTAGCTAGGTAGCTAGCTAGTTAAGTAAGTTGGCTAGCCAGTTGGCTAGCTAGTTAAGTCAGTTAGTTAAGTCAGCTGACTAGCTATTTAAGTCATTTAGCTAAGTCAGCTGGCTAACCAGCTGCCTAACAGGGTAGCTAGCTAGTTAGTCAGCTGGGTAGCCAGCTGGCTAGAAAGTTAAGTCACCTTGTTAAGTTAGCTTGCTGTCCAGCCAGTTACCTAGGTAGTGAGAAAGTTGAGACAGCTGGCAAGCCAACAGACTATGCAGGTAGGCAGCTGGTTAAATCAGCTGGCTACAAATCAGGCTATCTAGTTATGTCAGCTAGTTAAGTCAGCTGGCTAGGCTACTGGGAAGTGAGGCAGCTAGGCAAATAAGTCAGCTGGCTAGCCAGCTGGTCAGCTAGTTTATTCAGCTAGCTTAGTCAGCTGGTTAACCAGCTTGCTAGCTAGTTAAGTCAGCCTGTTAAGTCAGTTGTCTAGCCAGCTGACTAG
>NW_007263399.1:0-749 GCF_000164805.1 Carlito syrichta | reverse complement strand
TATAGATATAGTATAGTGTAAGTGATAATATAAATGTTAAAAATATGGGAATCAGTTAACTTGGATGAACCTAGAGTTAAACTTAGAAAAGTTTTTTGTATTAATCAGGGTATAGAACAAAGAGCATAATATGAATGATTCATTGAACATTATGGAAAACACTTTGAACGATTTGTATTGAAATTGTGCACCTGTGACCTTAATGTAAGCACAGTAGGCATCATGGAATTCGAATTGTTTGCTTGGAAATTGCTGATCTCGTGGTGGTCTTGTGATGTATAGTTTGTAAAGCACGGAACTTGTACACCCCCAGTAAGTGATTATCACACTGCTGGAGGGTATAGAAAATGGTATATAAGTTGGAAGGAGTCCGAATAAAATTTGGCTCCAGTCCTGATCAGACTGCTCCCAGAAAAACTGCCTCCGAGTAGTTTCTTCTCACTGTCCAGATTCTGTGGTGCGGGTCCTAACCCACCTTTGGTCAGTGCTGGCCACCAACAGTCTCAGGTATTACTGGCAAAAGAAAACAATGGATCAGAGAAAAGAAGAAAAAAATTAAATAAATCGAAATATAGAATAAAAGCATCATTTCAAGGGTACTGTTGAGAGAACAACAATAGATTTAGGTTAAGAGCATGCTATTGAGAGACCCAGGAAACCAAGACAGTTATTTGCTGTAAAAGTAGCGTTTAGTTCATTGTATTTCATATATCCCCACCTCATGTTTACTATATATTTTGTGTATTCCT
>NW_007263398.1:0-604 GCF_000164805.1 Carlito syrichta | reverse complement strand
GAAGTATTAAATCGCATTCCCCTTATGTTTTAAACCAATTTATATTTTACAAGTGTAGTTCCATTGAATCACCTAGTATGTTCTCTACCTAAGACATAATGCTGTACTCTGCTACAAAGTCTCAGATTAATCTGATACTTTCAATCACCAAGCACTTAAAATCAGGCACACCCAAAAAAGACAATTTGGGGCCCAATATTGATAAACCAAAATAACATGGAGATTTACAAAGAAGTAAGTATTTGGGCTCCTCAGTAGTATAAAAATTTACATAATTGAAAGTCTGTAAAATTAACTTAGTTCTGAGTGAAAGCTATGTTAAAATCCTGAGAAAAAAACTGCTCAAAAGCAGTTAACTAATACTAGAAACATCCAAAAATTTCTAATCTAAAGAATGTGCTAAAATATTATTAGTTTGTGCTATAAACAAGCTACAACAGGACACTATAACAATAATAATAACAGACTACCTCGTGGGCAATCCCCACAGGTCCCCTCCCACTGTGGGAGTTTTTCTGCCCTCTCAATAAATCCTGCTTAAAACAAAAAGTCTGCCTTATTCAGTGGATTCTTGAATGACCGTGTATCCCTGGAGAAATTTTTG
>NW_007263397.1:0-601 GCF_000164805.1 Carlito syrichta | reverse complement strand
CCCAGAGAAAGGTCCATGCGTGAATAGCCTGGGCCACATAACAAGACATCGTCGCTCTCCAGAATGCCAGCATTGGAGTTGCGAGTGGTGGAGACTAAAGTCCTGGCTACATGGGATGTGGTGCTCCCCATCCTGGGGCATTCGTTTTTCGTCACCACCACTTACAGAACGTGCATGTCCAGACCGGGCACCGTGGCTCACAGCTGTCAGCCCCGCATCCTGGGAGGCCGAAGCGGGAGGCTGCCTGAGCCCAGGGGTCGGAGACAAACCTGGGTGACATGGCCATACCTCGTTTCAGTGATAGGCCCCCAAATTTGAGTCAGGCATGGTGGCCCCTGGAGTCCCAGCTGCTCAGAGGCCAAGGGGGGAGGACAGCTGTAGCCCCACAGGTTGAGTCTCTGGGATCCACGAACATGCTGCTGCACCCCAGACTGACTGATGGAGACTCTGGTAACCAAAAAGACGCTTCCCACATGCATCACAATAGGCGTTTATTGCTCCTCAGAGAAAGCTCCTTGTGGGAGGGGGATGATGGGGTGATCTGGAGAGAAAGGAGCCCTCCCCCCACCCAAATGTGGCAGACAGGGTGACCAGAACCTGG
>NW_007263396.1:0-766 GCF_000164805.1 Carlito syrichta | reverse complement strand
GAAAGGGAAATGGTTCTTTGAGTCTGATTCTTGGCTATGTTCATATTTGGGGGTGCAGATCACCATGAATACCCTGCAGATTGCTACGGCCTGTGGTAAGGGAACAATAACTGCATTATACTTTCAGCTTGCCTCTGCAATTTTATTATTAATGTCAGTGAATTGAATTTCTACATCTGCATCTGAGTATCTAGCCTTCGCAAGTCCCCTCTCTGCCTTCTTGACCTATGACAGCCTTATCATCAATATGACTCAGCTCAGCAAAGCTGCACCTTCTTTGAAAAGTGTCCCTGACTCCCTGGTTACTTGGCCACCCTTTGTATTTTCTTAGCAGCCAGTCCAGCATCTAATTCTACATGTACCACTTTGTGTCTCGATAATTGTTGTACTACACAGTAAAATGAGTTCCTCAAGTGCGGGAAACAGGCTGCTGTGTCCCCAACATTGAGCAGAGTGTTGGAATTGAGTGAAGTGAAAGTCACAGACTCTTAGACCCAGTGGGACATTATTCCTCATCATCTGCAATTCCTCATTTAACAGGTAAGAAAGTTAGTCTTGGCAAGGCTGATACTAAGCAGTAGTAGAATTGGGATAAGGACTTGGGTGTCCTGATCCTCAGCTCAACAGTTGAATGTTTTTGTATTTTAAGCATCTGCTTTGGGCTGGATTCTCAGTCATGGATGCCCACTGGAATAACTTGGGGAGTATAAAAACTAAGTCTAGAGATTCTGAGTTAATCAGTTTGAAGTGTGGCCTTGACACTGGG
>NW_007263395.1:0-617 GCF_000164805.1 Carlito syrichta | reverse complement strand
AAAAACCAACCCTGAACACAAACAGGAGCCACATTTACACAGCAAAGCAACTAGCAGCACACACCCAGCTGATCTGCTGATCTGCCTTTGTCTTTAGCACCTTCTGAGAAGTGAGGGGTGACATAAGATGGGGATGGCGTTGACCAGCAACAGAGCATGGTAACTCGCCTCAAGACCTACTCCGTAAGAGAGAATGTTCAGCAGCCTTCCGACCAGCAAAAAGCTGCAATTATCCCATCTTGAGACCTAACACTCACAACTGCATAGGAAAACACACACACACACACACACACACACACACACACACACACACACACACAGTGCATACACATAGCAATACTCATTCTTTCTCTGCTTTTACTATCTTTAGCCATCAGCTCCATTTACCAACAGGTGAGTTTCACAGAAAGGATTGAGTATGAACAGACAGCCCCGGAAGGACTCTGCATCTCGTGGCCCTCCACGTGAATGTGAGCACATGTGGAGCAGCAAGGAGGTCTTTCAGCCCACTGTGGGCCTCCTCAGAAGTCAGGAAGACCCGTACTTTGGTCCTCAAGAGCAGAGGAAGGTGCTAGTTAATACCATCTATTGTTTACAAACACTGCTCTGACATTTTA
>NW_007263394.1:0-723 GCF_000164805.1 Carlito syrichta | reverse complement strand
CATCAGCACAGAAAGTTCTATAGTACTGTTGCATACCAATTTATAAAAAAACAGAAGAGGGCGTGATAAACTGCACACAGGGAAGCAAAGCAATCCACAAAATGCAGAATATAAAAAACTCTACATATCATATACTTGGCTTCTTCAATAAAATGCAACAACAAAAAAATACAAAATGTGGGGGAAGGCAGGATTGTTGACTGAGAAATTTAAAAGGTAGAGTGAAAAATAATAAAAACCAAGTAAAAGTAAACTATGATGCTTAGTGATGCAAAATTTGAGGACCAAATTATGAAGAAATGGAAATGATCACCATCACAGTTCTTCTGCAGGAAAGAAGGGGACTGTGGCTACTATGGCTGGGGTGGCCACATACAACACTGCTGGGTAGCAGGAAAGTTTGATTTCTTGGCCTGAGTAGTGGTTTCATATCTTGATTTCTTCCTGAAGGTGAATTCACCTTCTAGCAATTCATTAAGTCAAGCAATTGTTTTTATATGGCTTTTCTACATCTGTATTAAATTTTGCCATTAAAGAAATGGCTAAATAAAATCTCATAAAGTGTGTAAAGTGATACCACTTCACACATATTACATAGGTAATATGATATTACATATTACATATTACATAGGTAATATGATAATGATTCGGCCTCTCTGAGGAATGACATCTAAAGCTAAACTGAATAACCAAAGTCAGCCTTTGGAAGATCAGAACAACATT
>NW_007263393.1:0-647 GCF_000164805.1 Carlito syrichta | reverse complement strand
CCTGTTAATGATGATTCTATACACCCTGAGAATAAGTAAAAGTTAAAAGAAGAAGCAGTTAGGTACCATGAAGAAAAAAATCTATATAATTTATTAAATTTCTGGCACCAAAAGACCTCTGGCAAGTGATACCAGCAGGGGAGGGATTGTAATTTGCGACCATCTGATTTAGGAGGAGAAAATTGTCTTTCTATATTGATTCCTGTTATATAAAAGGCTGTTTCCTCATATTAAAACAGCCACCATTCCTGTTAGTAAGACAACTATTCTTGATTTACTTATCAAATTACAGCAACTAATGAACCATTTGTCATAGGTCATATTAGATTTCATTCAGGACTCCCTGGACCTCTACATCAAGGGAATCAATTAGCAGATGCCTTGACATAATCGGTCATGTGCCCTCTCCTTGTAGATTCTTTAGTCAATCAAGCCCAGCAATCCATAAAATTCATCACCAAAATGCTGCAGCTTTAAGGCACCAGTTCACATTCCAAGAGAAACGGTTAGACAAATCATTTCAAAAAATTACTTCGTGTAGTAGTTTTAATAACCCCCTTCCCTCAGGAGTTAATCCCTGCAGATTAATACGTAATGTTTTATGGCAAATGAATGTTATTCACTTCCAAAGTTTTAGAAATTGTCAT
>NW_007263392.1:0-728 GCF_000164805.1 Carlito syrichta | reverse complement strand
CTCTCATCCCAGCACATTGGCAGGGAGAGGACTGCCTGAGCCCAGTAATTCGAGTCCTGTTGGGCATATTGACGAGACTTCTGCCCTAAAATGAATTACAAAACTTGGCAGGCATGGTATTGTATGCCTGTATTTCCAGCTTCATTGTATGCTAAAACCTTTATTTCCAGCTACTGGGCAAACTGAGGTAGTAGGACCTCCTGAGCAGCTAACCGAGGCTACTGTGTCCATGAGCATGCCACTTCACTCCATCTTGGCAACAGAATGAGTATAAATACATATTTTTAAATATTGAAGAATTAGGAGTCAATTTTTGATGTTCACTTCAGGCAAATCTTTCTTTCTTTGTGTTTCATAGTTGGGTTCTCACTCTGTTGCTCAGGCTGGAATGCAGTGGGACACTCAAGGCCATAGCAGCCGCAACCTACAGGGCTCATGTGATCCTTCCACCTCAACCTCCAAGTAGCTGGAAGTACAGTCATGTGCCACCCTGCCTGGCTAATATTTTGATTTTTATTGTAGAGACAAGTTCTCACCGAATTGTCCAACCAGTCACAAATGCATGGACTCAGGCAGTCCTCTCACATTTCCCTCCCAAACTGCTGGGATGTCAGGAATGTGCCACTACGTTCAGCATGTAATTTGTTTTCATTTTTTGCATGTCCAGCTTTGCTGCGTGAGGTTACGCTTGCCTGTCTTCCCAGCATTTTGCTCGCAGAGTCGAGATT
>NW_007263391.1:0-607 GCF_000164805.1 Carlito syrichta | reverse complement strand
GCCTGTAATTCCGGTTACTTGGAAGGGTGAGGCGGAAGGTTTGCCAGAGCCCAGCAGGTCGAGGCTGCGGTGGCCGGGAGCGGCCACTGCATTCCAGTCTGGGCGACAGAGTGAGACTCCAACTCAAAAAAAAAAAAAAAAAAAAAAAAAAAAGGGGAAAAAGTTGCCTTTACTGTTGGATGTCAGTATAGGGCTTATCCCCAAGGATGACTGATTTGGATCACCTGGAGACATTTCAGGGCTAAAATTGTCTTATTTATTGAAATATAAAAAGCCTTATATAAAATTTTGCTCAATATTAAGAAGTGAATTGTGGCCAGGTGCAGTGGTTCATGCCTGTAATCCCAGCACTTCAGAAGGCAGAGGTAGGAGAATTGCCTGAGCCAGGGGTTTGAGACTAGCCTGAGCAACTTGGCAAGACATAGTCTCTACAATAATTAAAAAAGTTAGCTAGGCATGGTGGTGCATATCTGTAGTTCCAGGTACTTGTAAGGCTATGATGAAAGGATCACCTGAGCCCAGCGGGTCAAGGGTTTGTTAGCCATGAGCATGCCACTGTACTCCAGCCTGGGAGGCAGAGACCCCAGCATAAAAAAAGAAAAAAAAT
>NW_007263390.1:0-421 GCF_000164805.1 Carlito syrichta | reverse complement strand
AAACACAGTGGGGACCTAGACGCCCCTGATTCCTGATTAAATCTTATCAAGAGGCGCAGTAGACTTCTGTGAATGTGAACTCCAAGCTTCTGGATTCCCTTTTCGTTCTCAGGAAGTCGACCTGATTTTCCCTGTCGAAGTGGATTCCAAAACTCTGTATACAAAAAGACAGAAGCGCAGAATTTTCCTAGAAAAGGGGAATCCATGATCCTGGTTACTTTTTAAAATCTTACTAAACATTTGGCAACTGCAAAACCCTCGGCCCTAATCAAAAGTAAAGCACAAATGCATTTTTGAGAATTACAAGGTTCACCTTAAGACCAGAGTTACATTCAAATATGCCAAGATGATCCTTTTTGTCCTAGAATCTGGCCTTAGTTGTCCTGAGGAACCTAATGGACTTGTAGTGCCAGATACCCAT
>NW_007263389.1:0-792 GCF_000164805.1 Carlito syrichta | reverse complement strand
AAACACACATCCCCTCTGTTTCTTGCTATATCACAGACACATCACTTACTTTGTCTTCCACATTGCCTCTGAGCTTATGGTCATCAATCTCTGAAGGGCACTTGACCTCCAGCTACTCAAAGGATAATGTGGGGAAGTTTGGCTGCCGTTTCCATTGCACTGGATTGGCTTCAAGTCAACAGAGAGAATTTGAGGCAAAGGCACAGGGTGTGTTGGAGAAAGAAGAGGTAAATAAGCATCTGGTTCATCAAGGGCCGAGGACATGCAGTGCTTGAAGAGGCCCAGCCCTATGCACCTGACCAACAGTGCTATTATGGTTAATTGGAAGATGATGCCATCACAAAACTCCAGTAGTGTCAATGAGGTGTCTTCTCAATAGAAATCCAATCTGATGATATATTTTTGAGAGGTCCTACTCCTTAAGATTGTTTATCAGAGCTAAGAAATAAAATAGCAAAAAAGCAAAATGACCTGGACGTGAACCTCAACTTGGCCATTTGGCTGCTGCGTGCCTGTAGAGGAGAAGCTTAACAGCCTGGAAAGAATGTCTATCTTCTCATCTGCTAAACTGGCATCGTGCTGGATCCCTCCTACCATGGTTGGGGCTAATTAGACAAGACAGACAACATGAACTGGCAGTCTCAGAAAGAGTAAAGAACCCATGCTAAATGTATCCTAACAACACACAGGAACTTTTCCCCTTCAGTTATTATTGCCATGCCTAAATGCCTAGAGAAAAGGGAAGACTGAAACTGTTTTGATTGAAACTAAGTAGCAGAAATCTTTAAAAAG
>NW_007263388.1:0-359 GCF_000164805.1 Carlito syrichta | reverse complement strand
CAAGACAGGTTAAATATAAAGTTTGTGTTCTTAAATACTATGCTTAATATAAGATGATCATAACTAAAACTAAATAAGAAATTGGAAAACATATATTAATATATACAATGTAGAATTATCACCCTTAACTTATAAAGTATTAAAAAGAACAGGAAGGGGCATTTTATGACAGACAACACAAAGTGTTCATTGATTTTGGAAGAAATTTGACCATAAAATTGCCTATCTTTTGCCATAACAAATTTATCATTGAGATTTTATCCCCAGGAAATCATTATAGATGTGTACTGAGTTTTATTTGTAGAGATGATCATAACGACATTGCTTACAATGATGAAAAATTGTAAACAACTTAATGT
>NW_007263387.1:0-397 GCF_000164805.1 Carlito syrichta | reverse complement strand
TCTCTCCATTCCATTCCTCTTCATTCCATTCCTAAAAATTCCTTTGCATTCCACTCAATTTCATTTCATTTCTTTGCATTCCATTTCATTTTATACCTTTCCATTCCATTCGTCTCCATTCAATTCCCGTCTATTCCATTCCTGTCCATTCAATTTCTCTCCATTCCATTCCTCTTCATTCCATTGGGGTCCATTCAATTCCATTCCTCTCCTTTACTCCCCAGTTAATTCCATTGCATTCCATTCCATTTCATTCCATTCTATTTCTCTCCATTCCATTCCATTCCATTCCATTCTATTCCTCTCATTTCCATTCCTCAGCATTCCATACCATTCCTCTGCATTCCATTCCGTTCCCTTCCATTCCATTCCATTCCTTTCCTTTTCATTTCTCTCG
>NW_007263386.1:0-377 GCF_000164805.1 Carlito syrichta | reverse complement strand
TACATGAACATTTTCCTGTGTAGTATCGAGATATGGTTATGTGTGGACAGAATGAGGCATCATTCATTATCAAATAAGGAAGGAAGAGGAGGAGGAGGATGAGGAGGAGATTTTGCAAGGATGTTATCCTGTGTCGTCTGGAAAGATCATGCTTATGTGTTGACAGAATGAGACATAATTTATTATCAACTAATGAAGAAGGAGGAGGAGGCGGTGGCGGAGGAAGAGGCAGAGGAGGAGGAAGAGGCAGAGGAGGAGGAGGAGGCAGCAGAGGAGGAGGTGGAGGAGGAGGAGGAAGTGGAGGAGGAGGTGAAGGTCGACGAGGAGGAGGTGGAGGAGTCAGAGGAGGAGGAGGTGGAATAGAATGTGCAAGGACT
>NW_007263385.1:0-421 GCF_000164805.1 Carlito syrichta | reverse complement strand
GCCTCAGGGACTGGCCCTAATCCACAATGGATGACATCATGACTAGGATTCTTCTGTGATGAGTGACCCAGTGTCAGGCTCATCTCTGCAATGAGTAGCCATACGAGTGGCTTTCCTCTGTGATGGTTGTTTTCGTGACTCGGCCTTCTCCATAATGAGTGAGCCAGTTACTGGCCCTCCTCCTCTTGACTGGCCCTCCTCCTATTGGGTGTCCTATTGACTGGGACTCTACTATTATTGACGCTGCAGTGATTGACGATCCTTCATAATTGTTGCCCCAATGATTTACCATGCTCTGTGAGCTCATGCTCACTCAACATCCTCAATAATTGATGCCCCAATGACTAGCCCTCCTTTGTGACGAATGTCCTCATGGATGACCCTCCTGTGTGATGGGTATCCCACTGACTGGCCCACCTCT
>NW_007263384.1:0-588 GCF_000164805.1 Carlito syrichta | reverse complement strand
GTCTGCTGGCTAACCAGCTGGCTACTTCATTAAGTCAGCTATTTAAGTCAGCTTGATAGCCTGCTGTCTATCTAGATAGCTAGGCAATTAAGTCCACTGACTAGCCACTTGGCTAGCTAATTAATTCAGTTAGTTAAGTCAGCTTATTAGCCAACTTTCTAGCTAGGTAGTTAGCTAGTTATGTCAACTATGTAGCCTGCTGACTATATAGTTGTCACCTTGTAACGTGGGCTGACTAACCCACTGGATAGCTAGGCAGCTTGATATTTATTCAGTTGGCTAGACAGCTGTCTAGCTAGATATGACACCTAGTTCATTCAGCTTGATAGCCAAATTGTGATTTATGTAACAAGCTAGTTAATACAACTGGCTAGAAAGCAGACCAGCTAGTAAAGACAGCTAGTTATGATAGGTAGTGACCTAGTCAAGTCAGTTCACTAGCCAGCTGGTTAGCTAATTAAGTCAGTTAATTAAGTCAGTGGACTATCCAGGTGGCTGGAGAGGCAGAGAGCTAGTTATGTCAGCTGGCTAGCCAGCTGGATTACTAGTTAATTCAGCTCCTTTAGTCACCTGACTGGCCAGCTACCT
>NW_007263383.1:0-723 GCF_000164805.1 Carlito syrichta | reverse complement strand
GCTCAGAGGATCTGCTCCCAGGTTGCCAGATAAAATTTGGACACCAGGTACAATGGAATTTCACGTAAGCAGCAAAATCATTTTAATATAAATACTGTATGTCCTAAATGTTAAAGTATTCATTTGCTTGCCTGAAATTTAAATTTAACCTGGCAACCTGTATTTTTATTTGCTAAGCCTGGCAACCCCATCTGCCTCCACACTCCCCACAGTCAGCTCTTTACTGATTAAAACCTTCCCAGCTGGGTGTGGTGGCTCATGCCTACAATCCCAGCACTTTGGGAGGCAGAGGTAAGAGAACTGCCTGAGTACAGGGGTTCGAAACCAATCTGGGTAACTTGGCAAGATCTTGTCTCTACAATAAATAAAAAAAAATTAGCCTGGTGTGGTGGCATGCACCTGTGATTTCTGCTACTTGGAAGGCTGAGGTTGAAGGATCACCTGAGCCCAGCAGGACAAAGCTGCAGTGGCCGTGAGTGTCAGCCTGGGTTTTAACTAGAGAGGGTGGAGAATAAAATGTTTGTGTGGTCATGCAGCCCTTTCTGTTGTTTAGATAGACAATCTTAAGATAGGCTGGAAGGTACTGGGCACAGGAGGAAGGGAAGTGCTTAAGTCATGGTGTTGGCACTGGAGTCCAAAACTGACTCCGGCTAGAAGGAAGAAAAGAGACAAAAAAAATGTTACACAGAAGGAAATCATTTCAGGAATGTCATACTGCATGCT
>NW_007263382.1:0-916 GCF_000164805.1 Carlito syrichta | reverse complement strand
TCCAGAGAAGAGGGCAGCCATGAAGTCTTTAGCAGCCATCATTCACAGTAGCTGAGAGACAGGGGAACTGGTCTAATAAAGGGAATCTGAGAGAAACACCAATACAGGCTCCTACAAAGGATGCCTTCTTCTGAAGTCAGCTATGTGCCTCCTCCTGCTGCTTTATGGAGAATATATTGAAAACAAGGGGTAACCTCTTGAAAAGGGATGTTCATTGTCTCTCTAGCTTGACTAATATGTCATGGTTTCTTAGGAAGGGAGAGTTTTCTTAGCTTCCAACCTTGGCTTAAGTTGTATTTATAATAACTTTGCTTAAATATATATAAACTTAAAAGCATTGATAAACATCGTATGCTTATATTTCTTAAAATGGCATGAAACCAAAGCAAATTAAAAATTAAAAATTTAAGAGTATGACACGATAAAAACTCAAATTGACAATATAAATTCAATGTGATGAATGATGCTGTTTTGCTGTAACTAAATTAACAATCTCAAAGTAAATATGTAACTGTGAAATTGCACAGATTACCTTGTATATCTGACATAGCCTATGTTATCTGATGTCATGGTAAGGACCAACTATCCACCACTCTTCTTGAATAGAAATCTGCCTGGGGAAGGGGGGCACACCTCATCAACAAGGGTACCTGCACAGTGAATATTTGTATACCTAACCCTGAAATGTACCCCAAAATTTTAAAATAAAAAAAATTTTAAAGTTAAAAAAGAACTTTTGTAAAACTCCTATTTGTACAAATTGTGAAGTTCTCCAGCATTTACTTGGCATGAAGGAATTATTAGTATTTCCATGTCAGTGGTCTCTACTTCTTGCCATTAGCCCACAATAATCATAAGTGTACATCTTGGCAATGTAGTGATCATAAACCAAAATGCACAACAGACACGGAAATGA
>NW_007263381.1:0-585 GCF_000164805.1 Carlito syrichta | reverse complement strand
GGGTGAGGTGTTGGTGCATGTTTCAATGTCCAAAAGGCCCCAAGAATTAGTAGCTTCAATGTCTGAGTGCAGGAGAAAATGACTGTTCCAGTCAAGGAGAGAGCCCTGGGTGCCGGGAGGGTGAAAATGCACGAGGCCTGGGGTGCTGGGCCCGGGGTGTTGGGAGGGTGAAAATGCATGAGGTCAAATGTGTTAAGCATGGGGTGGGTGTGGCAAAAATGGACGAGACCCGGGGCACTGGGCCCAGGGTGCCAGGAGGGGGAAAATGCATGAGGTTCAGGGCGATGGCCCTGGGGCACTGGGAGGGTGAAAATTCATGATGCCCAGGGTGCTGGGCCCAGGAAGCCTGGAAGGGGAAAATGAGTGAGACTCAGGGCACTTGGCCCAGGGTCCCAGGAAGGCAAAAATGCGGGAGACCCACGGCGCCTGGCCCAGGGTCCCGGGAGGGTGAAAATGCATGAGGTCTGGGGCACTGGACTCGGGGAGTCAGGAGGACAAAAATGCATGAGGCCCAGGGTGCGGGCCGGGGACACCAGATGGGCAAAAATGCAGGCCTGTAGTACTGGGCCTGGGGGGCCAGAGGGG
>NW_007263380.1:0-856 GCF_000164805.1 Carlito syrichta | reverse complement strand
AAGTCAGCTCACTCGCCAGCTGGATAGCTAGGTAGCTGGGAAGTGTCAGCTGGCAAGCCAGTGAGCTACGCAGTAGCTAGCTATTAAGTCAGCTGGCTATCCAGGTGGCTAGTTAGGTGTCTAGGCAGTTACGTAGGACTGCTAGCCACCTGGCTACCTAGTTGTCACCTAGGTAATCACTTGGCTAGACATCTGGCTAGCTAGGTACCTAGATAGCTAAGTCAGCTTTCTAGCCCACTGGCTAGCTAGTTAAGTCACCTAGTTAAGTCAGCTTGCTAGCCAGCTGGCTAGCTAGGAAGCTTGCTAATTAAGTCAGCTGGCTAGAGAGCTGGCTATCTAGTTATGTCACCAAGTTTAGTAAGCTGGCTAGCAAGGTTGCTAGCTGAATAGCAAGCAAGTTAATTCAGTCGACTAGCAAGCATGCCAGCTATTTAAGTCAGCTAGTTAAGTCAGCTGGCACCCAGCTGGCTAGCTAGGTCGTGTGCTAGTTGTCAGTTGGCTAGCCAGTTGGCTAGCTAATTAAGTCAGCAAGTTAAGTCAACTGGCTAACCAGTTACCTAGCTAGGTAGATAGCTTGGTAATTCAGCTGGATAGCCAGCTGGATAACTAGCTAATTCAGTAGTCGAGTCAGCTGGCTAGCCAGCTGCCTAGCTAGTTAAATCAGCAAGTTAAGTCAGCTGGCTAGCAAACTGGCTACCTGATATAGTCAGCTAGTTAAGTCAGTTGGCCAGCCAGCAGGCTAGCTATTCAGCTAGCAAGTTAAGTCAGCTAGTTAAGTCAGCTGACTAGCTATTTAAGTCAGTTGTTTAAATCAGCTGGCTAGTCAGCTGCCTATCAGGGTATCTATCTAGTGGAA
>NW_007263379.1:0-749 GCF_000164805.1 Carlito syrichta | reverse complement strand
TTCTATAAGCCAAATGTTTTTAAAATAAATTGTTTTGTACATATCTTTATAGAAAAATTTTCCCTTATGATATTTTATAATACCAAGATAATCCTTTTGAAATAAAGTCAATATGAGATTGAGTTATGATGAATCTGAGAAGAATGGTCAAGTTTTCTGTCAGTTAAATGCATAATCTTACTAGCCTCTATGACTTTCTGGAGTGACATTTCACTTAAAAGCATCACTAATCTAATAATCAAGCAATGATAATATAAAATGTATTGAACTGGTTGCATTGGCTTATTTTGTCTTTATCTGATTTATGTTATCTAGAAACATCAACAAAAAAGTGTTAAATAAACACGTTGATATTTATTTAAAGGTGGCAATATTTTAATGTTCATAATAATAAGATAAATTATTGCATACAGCACTTTAACTTTCAAAACATTAAAATGTTTCCTATGTCTTTCTTTTTTTATCTTATAGCAATTCCATGAGATTTGGAAGACATCTATTCTTGTGCAGTAATTTCAAGTTCATTGTTTGAAAATGGTTCAAAGCCGGGTTCGATGGCTCAGCCTGTAATCCCAGCACTTTGGGAGGCTGAGGTGAGTGGATTGCCTGAGCTCATGGGTTCGAGACCCACCTGGGCAACTTGGTGAGACCTCATCTCTACAATAAAATTAAAAATTAGCTGGGTGTGGTAGCGCACGCCTGTAGTTCCAGCTACATGGAAGGCTGAGGCAGAAGGATCACTGGAGCCC
>NW_007263378.1:0-407 GCF_000164805.1 Carlito syrichta | reverse complement strand
ATAGGTAGGTAGGCTAATGTGTTAAGTCAGCTGGTTGAGTCAGATAGTTAGCTAGCTAACTAACGGGTTAAGTCAGTTGATTGAGTCAGGTACCTACTAGTTAGCAAATAGGTTGAGTCAACTGAGTAGGCTAGCTAGATAGTCAGCTAACGATGGAAGTCAGCTGGTAGAGTCAGCTAGATAGCTAGTTAGCTAAAGAATTATGTCAGCTTGTTGAGTCAGCTAGCTAGCTCGTTAGCTAGAGTTTAGTCAGATGATTAAGGCAGCTGGCTAGCACGTTAGATAACAAGTAAGCTAGCTAGTTAGCTAGCTGGTTGTCAGCTAGCTAGCTATGCAACTATATATGTCAGTCAGCTTGTTAGATAGGTAGTTAGCTAGTTAGTTTACTATTTTAGTCAGCCAGCTAG
>NW_007263377.1:0-866 GCF_000164805.1 Carlito syrichta | reverse complement strand
TATGCTTGCTGTTTTGTTTCGTTTGCTACATTATTCAAATATAATATTGCTATACAATTTATAAAAGAATTAATGATGAGGTATCAGCTAATAGGATATAGCATAGTATTAAAGTCCAATCACTAGATCATATAAAAATTAAAGTTTAGACATATGAAACATATGAATTATAGTAAAGTTTTGTAGTTTAAGAATAAGTTTTAACTGAGTTATAAGGCATTACGTTAAATCATAATAGGTTAATAGTATAACTGACAGTTAAGTCATTTAACTAAACTTATAGATTATAGTATAGAGTTAAGTTGATAATATTAATCGTTAAAAATATTGGGAGTCAGTGAACTTGGATTGAACCTAGAGTTAACTTAGAAAAGTTTTTTGTATTAATCAGGGTATAGAACAAAGAGTATAATATGAATGATTCATTGAACATTATGGAAAACACTTTGAACGATTTGTATTGAAATTGTGCACCTGTGACCTTAATGTAAGCACGGCAGGCATCATGGAATTTGAATTGTTTGCTTGGAAATTGCAGATCTCGCGGTGGTCTTGTGATGCATAGTTTGTAAAGCACAGAACTTGTACACCCCCAGTGAGTGATTATCACACTGCTGGAGGGTATAGAAAGTGGTATATAAGTTGGAAGGAGTCCGAATAAAATTTGACTTCAGTCCTGATCAGACTGTTCCCAGAAGAACTGCCTCCGAGTGGTCTTCTCGCCATCTCCTGATTCTCCGGTGCGGGTCCTAACCCACCCTTGGTCAGTGCTGGTCACCGACAGTAGAGAGCTCTGATTTTAATTTAGTCAAGATTATGTCTTTACATAGAAGCTTTGTCGAAATACCTGGGGTTGACAATAATGT
>NW_007263376.1:0-820 GCF_000164805.1 Carlito syrichta | reverse complement strand
TGATTTATCTCGTTAGCTATGAGCTGGCTAGCTTACTCATCCTGCTGACTTAACTCATTAACTCTCTAGCTAGCTAGATGACCATCCAGCTGACTTAACTCGTTAGCTAACTAGCTAACTAGCGTACTCAACCAGCTGACTCAACCCGTTTGCTAACCAGCTAGCTAGGTGACTCAACCAGCTGACTTAACCCATTAGTTAACTAGCTAACTACCTGACTCAACCTGCTGACTTAAACCATTAGCTAACTAGCTAGCTGTCTTATCCAACTGACTAAACTATAAGCTGACTTAACTAGCTGTCTTAGCTAGCTGACTACTACTTAGCTATCTGACTGAACTGGCTGACTTAACTAGTTAGCTAGCTGACTTAACTACCTGAATTAAATAGTTAGCTATTTATCTAGCTGAATAATGAGCTGACTTAATTAATTTGCTAACTATTTAGATAGCAGACTTAAGTAGCTGACTTAAATAATTACCTAACTATTGAGCTTGGTGACTTAGCTAAATTACTTAGCTAGCTAGCCAGTTAGCTAGCTCACTTAGCTAACTGACTTAACTAGCTGGCTAATGAGATAGCTAGCTGAATTAATGAGTTGGTCAATGAGTTAGATAACTCTTTTAACTAGTTGGTAAACGAGTCAAAAAGCTGGCTTAACTAGTTGGTTAATGAGTTAGTTGGTGACTTAACTTGTTGGCTGATGAGTCTGCCTACTAGGTAGCTGATTTAAAACTTTGGCTGACTACTCGGCCAACTAGTTAGCTGGCTTAACAAGTTGTGTGACTAATCGGTCAACTATTTAGCTTGGTTAAAGAGT
>NW_007263375.1:0-335 GCF_000164805.1 Carlito syrichta | reverse complement strand
CTAGCCGGCTGGCTAGCTAAGTGGCTAGCTAGTAAAGAAAGTTGGCTAACCAGATGTCTAATTAATCACGTTGTTAACCCAGTTGACTAACCATCTCCCTAGCTATTTAAAACCGAGTTAATTCAGATGACTAGACAGCAGGCTAGCTAGTTATTTCAGCTAGTTTTGTCAGGTGGCTAGCTACGTAGCTAGCTAGTTAAGTCAGCTAGTTACGTCAGCTAGCAATCTTGTTAAATCAGCTAGTTAAGTTGGCTTTCCAGCAAGATATCTAGCTAGGTTGCTAGCTAGTTATTTCAGCTAGTAAATTCAGCTGGCTAGCTAGGTAGCTAGCTTGT
>NW_007263374.1:0-482 GCF_000164805.1 Carlito syrichta | reverse complement strand
GAATGGAAAGAATGGAATGGAATGGAACAGAGTCAAATGGATAGGAATGGAATGTATAGGAATGGAATGGTGAGGTGTGTTTTGGAAAGGAAAGGAAAGGAGAGGAATGGAATGGAGAGGAATGGAATGAAATGGAATGGAATGAAAGGGAATGGAATGGAGAGGAATGGAATAGAAAGGAATGGCATGGAATGGAGAGGAATGGAATGGAATGAAAAGGAATAGAATGGATGGAGTGGAATGGAATGGAATCTAGAGGAATGGAATGGAGAGGTATTGAATGGAATGGAATGGAGTGGAATGGAATGTGGAGGAATAGATGGAAAAGATGGAATGGAGAGGAACGGAATGGAATGGAGAGGAATGGAAAGGGATGGAGAGGAGTGGAATGTGTTTGAATCAAATCAAAACGAATGGAGTGGAATGCAATGGATAGAGAGGATTGGAATGAATGGAAAGGATAGGAATGGAATGGAGAAAAT
>NW_007263373.1:0-321 GCF_000164805.1 Carlito syrichta | reverse complement strand
GGAGTTGGAGTCTCACTGTGTCGCCCAGAATGGAGTGCAGTGGCCGCTCCCGGTCCACCGCAGCCTCGACCTGCTGGGCTCCAGCGATCCTTCCGCCTCAGCCTTCCGAGTAGCCGGAATTACAGGCATGGGCTACCATGCCCGGCTGATTTTTTGATTTATTGTGGAGATGAGGTCTTGCTGCCCAGGCGGGTCTCGAACCCGCGGGCTCAGGCAATCCACTCACCTCAGCCTCCCAAAGGTGCGGGATTACAGACTGAGCCACCGAGCCCGGCTTGCTTTTTTGATAATTTCAGCAGGGCAGGATAAAAACTTGAGAGT
>NW_007263372.1:0-755 GCF_000164805.1 Carlito syrichta | reverse complement strand
ACATTTATTAAAAACTGGAAAGAAAACTAAACTGTAATTATTTACAGATAATTTTGGTGAGCAATATAATAATTTGTTCTTCTTATCCCTGAACCTAGTCCACTTCACTATTTAGGTGATCCTTTACCATCTATAATTGATTTTATAATTATCCCCATAAGGATGAGCAGCTTTTAAGATGTATTCCCGTCCGTGCTCGATGGCTCACCCTGTAATCCCATGCTTTGGGAGGCAGAACTGAATGGATTGCTTGACCACGTGAGTTCGAGACCCACCTGGGCAAGTTGGTGAGACATCATCTCGACAATAAAAATAAAAAAATTAACCAGGCATGACAGCGTGCACCTGTAGTTCCACCTACTTGGAAGGCTGAGGAGGAAGGATCACCGGAACCCAGTGGGATGAGGTTACGGTGGCCAGGAGTGGCAACTGCACACCAGTCTGGGTGACAGAGTGAGACTCCAACTCAAAACAAAAAACAAAAACAAAATCATAAACAAAAAAAAAAAAGCCGGGCTCAGTGGCGAAGCTTGTAATCCCGCACTTTAGGAGGCTGAGGTGAGTGAATTGCCTGAGCCCGTGGGGTCGAGTCACGCCTGGGCAACATGGCGAGACCTCATCTCTACAATAAATAAAAAAAGCAGTCAGGCACATGCCTGGAATTCCAGGTATTCTGGGGCTGAGATGGAAGCATCAATGGAGCACAGCAGGTCGAGGTTACGGTGACTGGGAGCGGCCACTGCACTCCAGTCTGG
>NW_007263371.1:0-769 GCF_000164805.1 Carlito syrichta | reverse complement strand
TTAAGCATGAGAAATCAAAATGTGTCATGCTTCTATGTTAAAAGGGAACAATATAAACATTGCATTTATACAAAGATCAAGTTATATTACTTCATTCTCATGCACTCCTGATGTAAAATATATGGGAGCAACAATAGGTACATGACTGGTACTATTTTTCTTCCTTTGTTTTTCTGATGATAAGGTTTTTGGTAGAAGCAATCAATCTTTCAGAACTGTTTGTAGAAATGTCCAGTCCTGGGTTTCACTCCTTTGTTACCTGAGGGCTGGAGGTGGCCCACCAGTCTGCCTGGAATCCATTTCTATGTGGGACAATGGCTGCCCCTTGTGATGTAAAAGACGCCAAGCTAGCCTGGCTCGGTGGCTCAGCCTGTAATCCTGCGCCTTTGGGAAGCTGAGGTGAGTGGATTGCCTGATTCCACGGGCTTGAGACCCACCCAGGCAACTTGGTGAGACCTCATCTCTACAATAAATCAAAAAAAAATTAAACCGGGTGTGGTATTAGCCGGGTGTGCACCTGTAGTTCCAGCTACTTGGAAGGCTGAGGTGGAAGGCTCGCCGGAGCCCAGCAGGTCGAGGCTGCGGTGGCTGGGAGCAGCCACTGCACTCCAGTCTGGGTGACAGAGTAAGACTCCAACTCAAAAAAAAAAAGACAGCAAAGTTTAAAAATCAGCAAAGTTAAATTATAGTGCTTATAGAAGCACAATTTAGGTGATACATCCATTTTAAAAATAGGCAAAGAGGGATTACAATAAAGTCACAACAGGGA
>NW_007263370.1:0-613 GCF_000164805.1 Carlito syrichta | reverse complement strand
TACTGCTGTGGACTGAAACTTACACCTTTGGCTCTTCTGATTATCAAGCTTTGTGACTCAGCTTAGAACTCATATCACAGCTGTTCCTGGATTTTCAGCTTACTGACTGCAAATTTGGGGACTTAGTCTCTATAATCACAAAAGTCAATTTGTTATAATCTCTCTCCCATATATATATATATGGGATATATATATGGGAGAGAGATTATAACAAATTGACTTTTGTGATTATAGAGACTAAGTCCCCAAATTTGCAGTCAGTAAGCTGAAAATCCAGGAACAGCTGTGATATGAGTTCTAAGCTGAGTCCCAAAGCTTGATAATCAGAAGAGCCAAAGGTGTAAGTTTCAGTCCACAGCAGTAGAAAATCAGTGCCCCAGTTCAGCGTTCAGTTTAATTTTCTTCTTACTCAGTCTTTTTGTTCTACTCGAGTCTTCAACTGATTGGATGAGGCCCATCCACATTAGGGAGGACAATCATTTTACTTAGTCTATAGATTTAAATGTTAATCTTATCCTAAACAGCTTCAAAGAATCACCCAGAATGGTATTTGACCAAAGGTCTAGGAACCCCATCACCCAGTAAAGTTGACACATAACATTAATGTAACAGA
>NW_007263369.1:0-787 GCF_000164805.1 Carlito syrichta | reverse complement strand
TATATGATTTTAACATGGATAGCCAGGACCAAAAAAGTGGGCACCTGTGTTAAAATTGAGAAATTAAATTTGGGTTTTAGCTTCTTATTTACCTGGGGGGATTGTTGGGATGATGGTGAACCAGTGCAAGGCAGTTTAGCACATTTGTAGGTCTTTATAAGTGGCCACCATTTGTGAGTCAAGTGTTTTGTTTTGTTTTTTTCTCTTTAGAAGAGAGTGTATCTGTTTTTCAATGGATCTTTGGCCTGCACAGTAGACAAGGTCTAGGACGTTAAGGCTTTTTGGGGCAGCTATGTTTTTAGTGTTTTCACAGACTGTACGCATAAGCAATGGGCACCATTTCTGTAGCTGGTTTGTTTTTATCAGGTGTTTGATGAGCAGTTGGAGTTTTGTCACTAATGGTGACTGTCAATTGGGGTGTCTCTTTATCCCTCTGGTTTTGTAGTCTTCCATGTTGGTATCTTGGGTTTTTTTAGTGTTTTTTTAGAAAAAAACCTCAAAAGTTTTTTTTAATATGTTATATATAAGACATTTTGATTATTTTTGTTTGTAACAGTTTGATGTAAACCCTTTGGAGTGAGTAGACCACATGGATGTAAAATGATCTGTGCCTATTTATTTGTAATTATAAATAGGCAAGATTGTTTTAAAAAAACCCTTATGAATTATTAAGTTGTAGTTTTAGTTGTAAGGTGTGGACAATTAGGTGAGAGTGATTAGGTTTTATCTTTATTGTGTTTACACAGAGTACCCAGTATTTTATCTGTCTGGTCGAAGAAGTATTAGG
>NW_007263368.1:0-630 GCF_000164805.1 Carlito syrichta | reverse complement strand
TTATAGACAAAACGAAGGCTAGGTTTTGAAGCAAATGAGAGAAAATTATTTTTTAAGAATTATCGTAATGCCCCAGGGACATAACACTGTTCTGCCCTTAGAGCCATACACAGGACCCTGCGGCCCTGCCCCCATGCAGGGAGCACCTTTCAGCAGCACTCCCAGGACCCTTCCAGCTTCCACTGGCTGGGAGAGTGAGAAATGGCCTCCTTTTCAGCCTCCAGTGTTAACGAGGTCCCTGTCCTGATGCAGTTAATCACATCAACTAAAAGTGGTTCTACACTGGCTTTGCCTGTTGGGCCCAGGCTCTGTGTCTACATTCGGAAGATGAGAAGACCAGCAGTCAGTCAGGTCAGGAGATAATTAAAATATATATGTTTACATATAAAAATTTACCTTCCACCTATTTTTTAAAATTTGTATATATACATATATATTAACTTAGACATAGTGAAATGTTCAATTATTATTATTTTTTTCTTTTGAGTTGAGGTTTTAACTCTGTTGCCCAGGCTGGAGTGCAGGGGCATAATCACAGCTCACCACCAACCTTGACCTCCTGGGCTCAGGAGATCCTTCTGACTCAGCCTCCTGAGTAACTAGGACTATAAATGTGTGTCACCATGCCTG
>NW_007263367.1:0-766 GCF_000164805.1 Carlito syrichta | reverse complement strand
TACTCATTTCCAAAGATTTGGAAAATGTCATTTCTACATGTGACAGTGCATACATTTTCTCATGTAATTTTAGTCTCATCGTGAACTGGGGAAGCCTATAATGATGCAGTCCAACATTTATTTTCTTTTTTTTTACAGTTGGGTATTCCTAAACAATTAAAAACTGATAATGTTCCTGCTTAAGCATCAAAAGGTTTTCCATCGTTTTGTACCCAGTTTGGCATCTATCATTCTACAGGAATTCCATACAATCCTCAAAGTCAAGTTATAGTTGAGAGAGCCCATCAAACGTTAAAAATCAAATAATTAAATTGTAGGAAGAGTAATTTAAATATAGTTCTCCCCATCATATCGTAAATCATGCTATGTTTGTAATTAATTATCTCAATTTGGACTCTCAAGAACATTCAGCTATGATAAGACATTGGAGCCCTGAGAATACTGTTAAACCAATGGTAAAATGGAAGGATCTGCTTACAGGTCAATGGAAGGGGTCCAATGTCCTTGTAACGTGTGACAGAATATGCTTGTGTTTTTCCCCAGGACTTACCCTACCCTATTTTGGTATAGGATTGTCTAATTAGATATGTCCAGACCCCCACCTCTGTTGATTTACAGCCAGACGAGACATAAATCACACGATCAGTCTGAGTAGAATGCAGATGATGAAGAGAAGGTGTTGGTGCCCAAGTTTAAACGTCTCACCATTCAACAACCACTTCCACCTCCACCCACTCGACCGAAGGCATCTCATCATTCATCGTCT
>NW_007263366.1:0-821 GCF_000164805.1 Carlito syrichta | reverse complement strand
CCATTAAAAACATTTATGATTCAGGGGGGAGGTAGAAATATCAACTGACAGTACTTGGAGGAAGTTGATTCAGTTCTCATGGATGACTATGAGGGGGTTCAAGACCTCAGTGGAGGAAGTAAATGTGGATGTGTTGGCAATAGCAAAAGAGCTCGAATTAGAAATAAAACCTGAATGTACCACTGAATTGTTGTAATCTCGTGGTAAAACTTAAACAGATGAGAATGTGCTTCTTATGAATAAGCAAAGAAAGTAGTTTCTTGAAATTAAATCTACTCCTGATGAAAATGTTGTGAACACTGTTGAAATGACAACAAAGGATTTAGTATATTTTATAAACTTATCTACTAAAGCAGCCATAGGTTCCAATTTAGAGAGAAGTTTTACTTTGTGTAAAATTCTCTCACACAGCATCACAGGCTATAGAGAAATCTATTTTGAATGGAAGTGTCAATGTGGCAAAAAGTATTGCTGTCTTATTTTAAGAAACTGGCCCTGCCACTCCAGTCTTCAGCAACCACCACACTCAAAATTCAGCAGTCATCAATATTGAGGCAAAACCCTCTGTCAAAAAGTTTACAATTCATTGAAGTCTCAGATAATTATTGGCATTTTTTCCAACAAAATATTTTTAATGAAGATAATCACATTTTTGTTACACATGATGCTATTGACACATAATATAGTATAGTCGTATAAACATAACTTGTACATGCACTAGTAAACCAAATGTTCTGTGTGAATCAGTTTACTGCAATATTAGCTTTATTGCATTGGTCTGAAAGCAAACCTGCTGTAGCCCCAAGGTATGCTTGTAATTA
>NW_007263365.1:0-757 GCF_000164805.1 Carlito syrichta | reverse complement strand
TATACCATTGCCTCTCTGTCTGGTTTATTAGACTTTGGTTGAAGCAGAAAGTGTAAAACCCTAAACTTTGTCCATTTTGAAGACAGTTTGGGCTATTGCAGGTCTCATGCCATTCTACTGAAATACAAGACATTTGGGTTTGGGTAGAGATTTCCTTTTGTTTGTAATGCTTTGTGTAGCAGTAGCACCTTCCAATATCACGGTTTTTATTTATTGAACCCAGTATTTCCTTTTCATTTGCTTATGTCCTCTGCAATGTCTATCAGCAATATTGTGTACTGTTTCGTGTACTATTCTATTGTCTGCTTAACTTTTTTTTCACTATTTTGTGGTTTTGGCTGGTACTGGAAATGAATTGTGTCCTTAGTGGTTTGTTCAGGTTGACTTTGTACGTGTAGAGAGACACCTGGTTTCGGTATGCTGAATTTGTGTTCCGCAACAATGCTGAATTTTTAGTTCTGAAAGGGTCAGTGTCTGTGTGTGTGTGGGTGTGTGTGTTTGAGTGCGCGTGTGTGTGTGTGTCTGGTAAACTTGTTGGAGCTATCTTTACGTAACTTCGTTCGTATGTGAAGTGAGTTGTCTTTACTTTTCGTCTCACGTTAGGATACCTTGAAAAATGGTTTTTAGTTTAATTGCTATGTTCAGCGTTCTGAAACCTATCTTGAAGGGAAGTCGTGGAAGAGTATATCCATGTTTACTTCTTGATCTTTTGGGAAAAGCTGAAAGTTTCACCATGGAGTAATCATGTCAGTTTTAT
>NW_007263364.1:0-625 GCF_000164805.1 Carlito syrichta | reverse complement strand
ACTCAGCCTGTAATCCCGCGACTATGGGAGGCTGAGGTGAGTGGATTGCCTGAGCCCGCGGGTTTAGAGACCCGCCTGGGCAACTTGGCAAGACCTCATCTCTACAACAAATCAAAATGAGCCGGGCGTGGTAGCACGCACCTGTAGTTTCAGCTACTTGGAAGGCTGAGGAGAAAGGATCACCGGAGCCCAGCAGGTAGAGGCTGCGGTGGCTGGAAGCGGCCACTGCACTCCAGTCTGGGTGACAGAGTGAGACTCCAACTCAAAAAAAAGAAAGAAAAGAAAGAAAGAAAGCACACTGTAACATGCTTTGCATGTGACAACATTCTTCATAAATTTTAATATCCTATGAATGTGTTGAAGCGATATTTGTCAACAAGAAGAACCGCATCCCCAGTGTGTTCTTTGTAAACAACAAAATATCATTTATTCTGTCATTCCCTTTGTCAACTTTTTTTGTTATTGGCTTTACCAAAGATATATTCTTTTTTTGTTGTTGTTATTTATTTTTTATTTCTCTGCAACCTAACTAGACGTGGAAGGGAATATCGAAAATATGGAACCCAAAGAATTACAGTGAGAGCACAAAGATTATAGGGATACTGCGAGCAAATGGGATGGAGGG
>NW_007263363.1:0-1211 GCF_000164805.1 Carlito syrichta | reverse complement strand
CATGCCATTTGGCTAGCTAATTAAGTCAGCTAGTTAAGTCTGTTATTTAAGGTAGCTGGAGAGCCAGCAACCAAGCAGGTTAGCTAGCTTTAAGTCAGTTGGCTAGTCAGCTGGCTAGCAATTTAAGTCACTACTTTACTCAGCTCGCTGGCCAGCAGGATAGCTAGGTAGTTAGGTAGTTAAAACAGCTTGCAAGACAGCAAACTTAGTAGGTAGGTAGCTAGTTAAGTCAGCTGGCTAGCCATCTGGTGCCTAGTTAAGTCAGCTAGTTATCCAGCTGTCTAGCTAGGTAGCTAGTTTGTTAAGTCTGCTGGCTAGCCAGCTATTTCATGGATTCAGTTAGTTAAGTCAACTGACTAGCCTGCTGGCTAGCTATGGAACTAGGCAATCAAGTCATCTGGCTGCCCAGTTGGCTAGCTATGTAGCTAGTTAGTTATGTCGACTGTCTAGTCAGCTTGCTACCTAGGTTAGACACATAGACAAGTCAGCTGACTAGCCAGCTGGCTAGCTAGATAGCTTGCTAGTTAAGTCAGCTGGATACACAGCTGGCTAGCTAGATAAGTCACCTAGTTAAATAAGCCGGATAGCCAGTTGACTAGCTATGTAGAAAGCAAGTTAATTCAACTGGCTAGATAGCAGGAGAGCTAGTTAAGACAACTAGTTAAGTCAGCTGGCTAGCCAGCACTCTAGCTAGGTAGTGACATCGTTAAGTCTGTTGCCTAGCCAGCTGGCTAGCTAATTAAGTCATCTAGTTAAGACACTTGCTATCCAGGTGGCTAGAGGAGTAGAGAGCTACTTAAGTCAGCTGGCTAAGCAGCTTGTTAGCTAGGTAGCTAGCTTGTTATACCAGCTGTCTAGCCAGCTAGGTAGCTAGTTTAGTCACCTAGTTAAGTCAGCTGGCTACCTATCTGACTCCCTAGGTAACCTGCTAATTAAGTCAGCTGGCTAGACAGCTGGCTAGCTAGTTTAGTCATCAAGTTAATTCAGCTTGATTGCCAGCTGGATAGCTATCTAGAAAGTTAGTTAATTCATCTGGCTAGAAAGCAGGCCAGGTAGTTAAGACAGCTAGTTAAGCCAGCTGGCTAGGCAGCTGGCTGGCTAGTTAGTGACCTAGTTAAGTCAGTTGGTTAGCCATTTGGCTAGCTAATTAAGTCAGCTAGTTAAGTCAGCTGGCTATCCAGGTGGCTAGAGAGTTAGAGCATGAGTTAAGT
>NW_007263362.1:0-753 GCF_000164805.1 Carlito syrichta | reverse complement strand
TACATGCATTAGCTTATCTCAAAGTGAATTCTTTTTCTCCTCACCCCTTTGTGGACCTTTTAAACTGTCTCCTTATCTTGACTCTAGCCTCTAACTTCTCATCATGTTCTTTTCCATTATTTTCTTAAAATGCATATCAAACTTGGCCCATCGTTTCTTTGAAATCCTCTCATGGACATTCTTTGACTATAGCAACAGAGCTTTATGTTCGCTCTTAAGATTCTGATCTACCCAAACCTCTGTTTCCAGTGTTATTTCTCACATCCTTTTTCTACTCCACTTTGGTGATCACACTGGCCTACTAGCTATTTCCTGAATGATAATTAAGTCTTGCAACCACCCTTTATTGAGTATTCTGAGCATAGCCTTAATACAGACATTTCATCCAAGCAACTTTTAGAGACACTTAGAGTTTCTTAAAGGAAATGGATGATAACACAGATAATTATAGTATGTTATATGTTAGGATAGATTATTCAGAGAACCATCGGATTATATAATACTTAGTCACCTAACCCAGGTGTGGCAGCTAAGTGAACTCTTAGATGAGAACTGTGTCCCTGGGAGCGAAGGTAGGTGAGTATTTCAAGCAGAAGGAATTATATGAATAAGGAGGTAGGCAGAATTTTTATTATTTGAGGAATTAATGTTTTGGTATGGCTGGAGAGTAACTGCTTGTGAGGCTTTGTATGAGGTAAGGATTGACAAATCGGAGTTAAATTATTATTTTTATTTTAAAGATGTGGGGTACAA
>NW_007263361.1:0-783 GCF_000164805.1 Carlito syrichta | reverse complement strand
ATTCTATGTCTTTTCAGTGGTGCGTTTAGTCCATTCACATTCAGACTAATTATTGAAAATGTGAGAGTTCATCCTTATCATGGAGTTCTTATTGAGTTATTGTTCTTCCACTTGGTTTTTTCTTTTTTTTTTGTCTTTCTTTTGCTTTTGGGGTTGGTTCGTGTATATTTTATTCTTTTCCCCTGTACTCTTGTGAAGAACGTTGTTCTTTTTTCCTTTTTCTTCTGTGTTTAGTACTTTCTTAAGTGTTTCATGTAGAGATGGTTTTGTGGCTGCATAAGTTCTTAGGGATTGGATATCTGGGAAAGATTTTAATTCTCCCTCACTGATGAAGCTTAGCTTGGCTGGGTAGGTTATTCTTGGTTGAAATTGTTTATCCTTTAGGACTTTGAAGATAGGGCTCCAAGCTCTCCTAGCCTGCAGGGTTTCTGCAGATAAATCTGCTGCTATTCTGATTGGTCTTCCATGGTGGGTGATCTGGCCTTTTTCTCTTGCTGCCTTTAGGATTTTTTCTTTTGTGCCTACTTTATTTAGGCGAATTATTATGTGTCTAGGAGTTGGTCTTCTCATTTGTTGTCTTGCGGGGGTTCTCTGAATCTCTTGTGTTTGAATTTTTGTATCACTGATTAGATGAGGGAAATTTTCTTGAATGATCTCATGGAAAGTTTGTTCCAATGTGGTCTCTGTTTCTCTTTCTACCTCAGGGAGTCCGATTATTCTTAGGTTAGGCCTCTTGAGGTAGTCACTCATCTCTTGAAGGTTTTGTTCTGTCTTTTTTAGCTT
>NW_007263360.1:0-787 GCF_000164805.1 Carlito syrichta | reverse complement strand
TTCTTAGTTGTCACAAAGTTCTGTGATTTACATAACTTTTGTAATGCGTGAAGTCTTAGGCTTGTAAATTCCTTTTACTCTAGGGCAAGAGGGATTGCCAATCTGCTAGGCCTTAGGGCATCAGGAAGTCTGGGCAGAAAACTCTGAGGAAGGGGGATGGGAGGAGACATTGTCCTGAGTATATAATGGGTTAATGCAGGTTGTGCTTTGGAAGTCTCTGGGGGTTTTTTTTGGTTT
This sequence comes from Carlito syrichta, assembly GCF_000164805.1. NCBI lineage: Eukaryota > Metazoa > Chordata > Mammalia > Primates > Tarsiidae > Carlito > Carlito syrichta. The sequence continues at coordinate 550 of NW_007263360.1, read as the reverse complement.
TTTTTTGAGTTGGAGTCTCACTCTGTTGCCCAGACTGGAGTGCAGTGGCTGCTCCCGGCCACCACAAACTCGACCTGCTGGACTCCGGCGATCCTTCCGCCTCAGCCTTCCAAGTAGCTGGAACTACAGTAGTGCGCTACCACGCCCAGCTAATTTTTTGATTTTTTTATAGAGATGAGGTCTTGCTGCCCAGGCGGGTCTCGAACCCGTGGGCTCAGGCAATCCACTCACCTCAGCCTCCCAAAGGCGTGAGATTACAGGCTGAGCCACCAAGCCTGGCTTGTGTTTTTGAAAAGACAAAGTTGGTAAATTTGTCTTTACATAAATTATGTATTTTTCCAGAATATAACTTTTATTTTCTCATCATTGTATTAAGGTTTAGGAGCAAGATAAAAATGCATTTCTCGTTCTCAGTCTGTCTTTTTCAAACGTTATTATGAGAGTGCTTTGAGTTACTCAAAGCTTTAGCAGGAAAACCACCCGGGAAAAGATTCACCCTAGTGTCCTTTCCCACTATCATAAGCTCTTGCTCATTCTTTTCATCAAAGAA
>NW_007263359.1:0-693 GCF_000164805.1 Carlito syrichta | reverse complement strand
ATGTGCATCACATTTTAATCTCCATAACAGCCTTATGCTACAGCTACAGAGGGTGCCAAAAAATGCATACACATTTTATGAGATGTTAGTTATATATGACTTTTCAAAGTTGAATTAAATTACTGTAGCAATATGTAGCATGACGTTCACTCAACCCAGCATCTGCCATTTTATTTGACCATTCTACCTGTTGCATGATGATACCAACATTTATTTGATCAATGCCATCTTATGAGTGAACATCATACTTAAATTGTGTGCCCATTTTTTTGGCACCCCCATATATTCTACCTGTACAACTGGGAAACTTGAGAAACTGAACAGTTAAATCATTAATTCCATGTGCTTCAGCAATTAAATAACAGAGCACAGGTTGAAATACAAGATTGTGTGATTATTTTGCCCAAGTTCTTCACTGCTATGAAAAGCTGACTTTCTGTGAAATATTACTAAAAAATACATTGACCCTTGTTTTCATTGATCTTACACACAGAAGATGATGTTGAATTGTAGCAAATATATTGTGTTCATTAACTTCTGATATTGACATTGAAAAATTGAGCTAATATTTGAGCTAGCTGTAATGTTATTATGTCAAAAGTATTAATCATCTTGTTCCTACTGCATAAAATAATATTTTATTTGAATACTTCACATGGTGAAAATAGTTGCAAGAATCTTTTCTCAGAAGAA
>NW_007263358.1:0-405 GCF_000164805.1 Carlito syrichta | reverse complement strand
ACTCCCTTCCATTTCATTCCATTTTATTCCTTTTCATTCTATTCGTCTCCATTCCATTCTGTTCTTTTTCATTCCCATCCATTCAATTCCTCCCCATTACATTTCTCTCCCTTACTTTACTCTTCATTCCTGTGTACTCCATGCCATTCCATTCCTGTCCATTACTCTCCAATCAATTCCACTGCATTCCATTCCTCTCCATTCATTACTCTCCATTCCATTTCTTTCCTCTCTATTCCACACCATTCCATTCCTCTCCATTCCATTTCTCTCCATTTCAATGCATTCGACTATACTACATTCCATTACCTTCCTTGGCATTCCATTCCATTCCATTCCTTTCGAATCCATTCCTGTCAATACCATTCCATTCCATTCGGGTCCATTCCTCTCCATTCCATTCCA
>NW_007263357.1:0-378 GCF_000164805.1 Carlito syrichta | reverse complement strand
GAGTGGAACGAAGAAGAATGGAATGGAGAGGAGAGATTTGGAATAGAATGCAATGGAGAGGAATGGGATGGAATGGAGAGGAATTGAGAGGAAAGGAATTTAATGGAATGGAATGGAGAGGAATATAATTGAGAGGATTGGAATGGAGAGGAATGTATAGGACAGGATTTGAATGCAGAGGAAAGAAGTGGAAAGGAATATAATAGAATGGAATGGAGAGGAATGAAATTGAGAGGAATGGATTGGAATGGAGAAGAACAGAATGGAATGCAATGCAGTGGATATGAAAGGAATGGAATGGGATGGAGTAGAATGGACGAAATGGACAGGAATGAAATAGAGAGAAATGGAAAGGAGCAGAATGGATGGAAAGGAATG
>NW_007263356.1:0-407 GCF_000164805.1 Carlito syrichta | reverse complement strand
TCACCTAGTTAAGGCAGCTCACTAGCCAGCTGGTTAGATAGAAATCTAGGTAGTTAAGTCAACTGGCAAGTCAGTGGGATATGTAGGTAACTAACTAGTTAAGTCAGCTGGCTATCCAGCTGGCTAACTAGGTAGCTAGGCAGTTATGCAAGCCTGCTAGCCAGTTGATTAGTTAAGTAACCTAGTTAAGTTAGTTGGCTAGAGAGCTGGCTAGCTGTGTAGCTAGCTAGTTATTTCAGCTGTCCAACCAGCTCGCTAGATAGTTAAGTAACCTAGTTAAATCAGCTGGCTATACCGCTGGCTAGCTAGGTAGCTAGCCTGTAACGTCAGCAGTCCAGCCAGCTAGATAGCTAATTAAGTCACATAGTTAAGCCAGGTGGCTAGCCAGCTGGCTAGCTAGGTAACTT
>NW_007263355.1:0-888 GCF_000164805.1 Carlito syrichta | reverse complement strand
CATTCTTCTCAGATTCATCATAACTCAATATCATATGACTTTATTTCAAAAAGGATTATCTTGGTATTATAAAATATCATAAGGGGAAATTTTTCTATAAAGATATGTACAAAAACAATTATTTTAAAAACATTTGGCTTATAGAAAAAAAGGTCTTAAAAGATGAAATTCTTTGACAGGAAATGTGCAATTAACAGATGACTTCTGATGACTTTTTGCTAAATACAAGTACTACTTGCAAATATAATCCACCAAACAAATGAACTGAGTAGGTATGACTATTTATAAAAAGTGTTTCAGGTTTTTTTCTTTGAAAAATGTCAACAAAATTGTGGTTGTTTCATGGTAAGACCTTGTGGCAATGCATCTTCATATATTTCCCAAATATTCACGACCCTAATATATGGTCAGTAATGAATAGATAATGAGGAATAAAACAGACCCAATCCCTGTCATCACGTAGGTTACAGTCTAATTGAGAATCCAGATGCTAAACAATCACTTAAACTAAGTTGTCAGTCGGGTTCGGTGGCTCAGCCTGCAATCCCAGCAGTTTGGGAGGCTGAGGTGAGTGGATTGCCTGACCCCACGGGTTTGAGACCCACCTGAGCAACTTAGTGAGACCTCATCTCTACAATAAAATCAAAAATTAGCTGGGCGTGGTAGCGTGCACCTTTAGTTCCAGCTACTTGGAAGGCTGAGGTGGAAGGATCGCCGGAGCCCAGCAGGTCAAGGCTGTGGTGGCTGGGAGTGGCTACTGCACTCCAGTCTGGGTGACAGAGTGAGACTCCAACTCAAAAAAAACAAAACACAACAAAAAAATTAAGTTGTCAAGAAAGCTTAGAAGCAAAGTACACACTGTTGCGAGAGTGTTGATTAAAAACATTG
>NW_007263354.1:0-685 GCF_000164805.1 Carlito syrichta | reverse complement strand
TAATACTATGCTATATCCTATTAAGCTAATAACCTCATCAATTAATTCTTTTATAAATCGTATAGTGATTATTATATTTGAATAATGTAGCAAAAGGAAACAAAACAGCAAGCATAGATTTACGCAACTATGAGTGTATATGTATATATTTTATCCTAACAAGTCTACTCTAAAAATCAAATAGTAGCTGTCACACTCTTGAACAAGGAAATGCAGGGCTGCCAAGATGGCAGCCATGGGCTGAAGCAGACAGTTTCAGTAATTAACGAAACAAAAGTAAACGTTCTGCCTGGCTAGGGGCAGGGCGACAAAACTATCATGGTAATTTAGTTTCTAATCTTAGCCCTAGGGGAAATAGCTTTCCAAAGCTGACTACCCAGTCTACCAGGAAATAGAAGTTAAAAAATATCTAGAAAGAAGTAAAACTTAGAAAGACAGAGAGAAATAATTCTGCTATGCACTTTCCATCAGGTGTATTGAGATTTACTTATAAGTTTTACTGCCATGTTTGCACACTGGTCACTAATCACACGCCAATATTATAGGTATAACTGATATCCTATGTCAGAGGCGATCTTCCAGATGGGCCTTTACAGGCCTCAGCCATGTAGCTATAGATGTTGGCTCCCAACAGTGAGAACCTGCAATCATTTAGGTTTGATTTATTTAGTACCTGTGCATCACG
>NW_007263353.1:0-445 GCF_000164805.1 Carlito syrichta | reverse complement strand
TAGGAAAAGAGGAAGTCAAGTTATCTCTCTTTGTAGATGACATGATGGGGTACATGGAAAACCCAAGAGAATCTGTCAAATCCCTCCTTGCACTGATAAAGGACTTTGGCAAAATCTCAGGGTATAAAATAAATGTGCAAAACACAATCACATTTCTTTACATTAACAATAAACAAACAAAAATCCAAATAAAAAGCACAATCCCATTCACAATAGCCACAAAAAAATGAAATACCTTGGCATCTTCCTGACAAGAGACGTGGAAGACCTTTACAATGAAAACTGCAAAAACATTGCTCAAATAAATCAAAGATGACAAAAACAAGTGGAAAATGTCCCATGTTCCACTTAGATTGGAAGAATCAACATTGTGAAGATGCCCATCTTACTTAAGACAATCTACAGATTTAATGCAATACCCATCAAGTTGCCAGTAACATTCCTG
>NW_007263352.1:0-579 GCF_000164805.1 Carlito syrichta | reverse complement strand
CCTGCCTGGGTCAACAGAGTTCAGATCCTGTCTCCAAAAACATCAGAATCAAACCCAGATTCTTAACTGAGTGTGGTGTGTTCACAGGGTGACTGGCGTTTAGAGTCAAGAAAAATGAGAAGAAATGTCCCCCAGGTGAGGAATTTTTCCCTGGCATTTCTTGGTGGAAGAACCTCATTGCCGAGTTAGAGGGTAGCCTGCCTGGGGCACATTTCCCACCTTGAAGAGGAGAACTGGCAGGAACCTGTCCAGGGAACCTGGGGAATCCTGCACCAAAGCAAGGCTGCGTTTGGGGGGCTGGGACTGGAAGGTGCCGAGTTTGGGGGACCCTCACATGTGGAGGGGTTGGGGGGAAGGCCTGAGGGTAGAAAGTTTGCAGGAGAATGGATTTCTTTCTTTCTTTCTTTCTTTCTTTCTTTCTTTCTTTCTTTCTTCCTTTCTTTCTTCCTTTCTTAGTTTTCTTTCCTCACTAGGTTGCCCAGTCTGCTCTCAAACCACACAACTCAGGCCATTGTCTCATCCTGGTCCTCTACAACTGCAGTGATCACAGGCTTTCCATTTGGTCGATATCCTGATCTG
>NW_007263351.1:0-366 GCF_000164805.1 Carlito syrichta | reverse complement strand
CGTGGCAGCGGGCGAGCGGGAAACGCGGCGGCGGTCCCACAGCGGCGCCAGGAAGCGAGCGAGCAGGCAACCGAGTGCGCCAGCTCCTCCCCACCTCTTTCGTCTGCTCGCTCTCCCGCAACCTCGAGTGCCCTCTCACAGTAGCCTTGGCCGCCCCATCGGCGCCTGGGCTGCTCGAACTTCCTCACTTGTGTTCTTTAGAAGTATATTGTTGCCAGGCTCGGTGGCTCAGCTTGTAATCCCGTGCCTCTGGTAGGCTGAGGTAAGTGGATTGCCCGAGCCCGCGGGTTTGAGACCTGCCTGGGCAGTGAGACCTCATCTATACAATAAATCAAAAAATCAGCCGGGCGTGGCAGCACATGCCTG
>NW_007263350.1:0-801 GCF_000164805.1 Carlito syrichta | reverse complement strand
AAAAAGGTTTTTTCAATGCAAGGAGTGTTTTTGTTGTTGTTAAATTTAAGTATAGCCCACACATAGAAAAGTACAGAAAACAGAAAGGATAGCTCAATGCAAATCCTGTGTAATCACCTCCAGGTTAAAGGCGGAATGATACCAATCTTCCCCGCCAACAGGACGCTCTTCAAAGGTATCCACCATCCTGCTTCTAGTTTTAGTTGTTTCCAATGTAGGCTTCTTAACAACAAGGTGCAGGGAACTGAAAAGCAGTATAAAGGCATTTGGTTTGGCAAATAAACAGATTTTCAAGCTGTGGTTTGGCTGCCAGCAGCATCTCTCTGTGTATTAAATGTACTGTGATTCAGTTGGAGAACTTGTCCTTTTTATACCCAGGCTGTTCGGTTGCTAAAATTCTCACTCATGAGTTTGATCTAAGCCTTATTTAAATATACCTTGTTATTCGTCCACTCATTAGTAAAATTAGTTGGCACAAGCCATATATAGCTGGCTTTGCTGTACAGCTAAGTAAATTTATAAATGCAAATGTGTGGGTGTGATAAGGGTGGTTTCCACTGACCCACGTGTAATCAAACATCCTGTTACATGACACAGTACCAGTCTGTGCACAAGCATTTGAAAGTGGTGACTGGTTTTGTGAATTCAGTGATGCTATTCTTAAGTAAAATAGGACTCCTTTTTTCACATGGTAAGGAACACAGCACCTTTGTTACAGATTGTTTTTTCAGTGTCTGCTTCATGTCATTTTGACATTTGTTTTTGTTGGGGGTGAGAGGGAGAGAGAGGCATAATTTGACC
>NW_007263349.1:0-786 GCF_000164805.1 Carlito syrichta | reverse complement strand
CAGGTCTGCCGTGAAGTCAGCCAACGTGTTAACCCACCTAACTAGTCGGCCAACTCATCAGAAAAGAAGTTAAGTCAACTAGCTAACTCGTTAAACAACTAGTTAAATCAGATACTTTACTCATTTACCAACTAGTTAAAACAGTTATCTAACTCCTTAACTAACTCATTAATTCAGCTAGCTATCTCACAAACTAACTCGTTATGTCAGCTAGCTAAGTGAGCTAGCTAGGTAATTCAACTAGCTAAGTCATCTAGCTCACTAGTTATCTAATTATTTAAGTCAGATACTTAAGTCTGCTACCTAACTAGTTTGCTATTTAGCTAAGTCAGCTCATTATTCAGCTGGTTAAATAGTTAGCAAACTATATAATTCAGGTAGTTAAGTCAGCTAGCTAACTAGTTAAGCCACCCAGTTAAGTCAGCTAGACAAGTAGTTAAGTCAGCTAGCTAAATCAGCTAGTTAAGTCAGCTTTCTAATTTAGACAACTGGATAAGATACATAGCTAGCTAGTTAGCTAAATGTTTATGTCAGCAGGTTGAGTCAGGTTGTTAGCTAGTTAACTAATGGGTTAAGTCAGCTGGTTGAGGCAGCTAGCTAGCTAGCTAGCTAACAAACGGGTTGAGTCAGCTTGTTGAGTAGGCTACCTAGCTAGTTAGCTAATGAGTTAAGTCCGCTGTATGGACAGCTAGCTAGCTAAATAGCTAACCAGTTAACTCAGCTGGATGAGTCAAATAGAAAGATCATTAGCTATCGAGATAAGACAGATGATTGTCACCTAGCTAG
>NW_007263348.1:0-769 GCF_000164805.1 Carlito syrichta | reverse complement strand
TAGCCCTAGGGGAAACAGCTTTCGGGAACAAGAGCTGACTACCCAGTTTACCAGGAAATAGAAGTTAAAAAATATCTAGAAAGAAGTAAAACCTAGAAAGACAGAGAGAAATAATTCTGCTATGCACTTTCCATCAGGTGTATTGAGATTTACTTATAAGTTTTACTGCCATGTATGCACACTGGTCACTAATCACACGCCAATATTATAGGTATAACTGATATCCTATGTCAGAGGCGATCTTCCAGATGGGCCTTTACAGGCCTCAGCCATGTAGCTATAGATGTTGGCTCCCAACACGCTAGGGCATTTTTTAATTCATCTTGTAAATGAATTTTGACTTCTTCTCTGAAGTGTGATGGGTTTAGAGCAAAGAATGGCACAATTGGACTTAATTTTTCTTAGGACCACTCTGCATGATTAGAATTGAAGTAGGCAGCAGGGAGACCAGCAAGAGTCTGTTGTCATGATGCAGGTGAGAAATGATGGTATGTGGACCAGGTGGAGGTGGTGGTGAAAATGAAGAGAAATGACCGGATTTTGTGTAGGTTTTAAAGCTACAATCAACAGGAGGTGGGAAATGAAAGAGCTAGGAGAGGCCAGGATGACCCATGGTTTCTGGCCTGAACCATGGGAAGAACTGAGTGAGCATTACCTAAAGTAAAGAAGACTTCACAGGGATGGGATACAGAAGGGATAAAGCTAGTTCTGGAATGTTAAATGTGAGGTGCTAACTAGAATTTCAAGTGCAATTATCAAGTAAGCATGG
>NW_007263347.1:0-459 GCF_000164805.1 Carlito syrichta | reverse complement strand
GGTGCAAGTAACAAAGAGATTTTGAATTCAGGACAGGAGATTTAGATTTAAAGCAGTTAATTCAGGGAAGCATTACAATTTTTAAGAAGTTTTATTGTTGTGTAAATGGTTTTTATAAGTGGTTAGTCATATTGGATTGGTTAGAGAACGTGGTGGAGAGAATTTTGGAAGACAATGAGAATGGCAAAAGGCTAATCATTTCAGTTCCGTCGGGTAGACAGAAAGAGAGTGCAACTCAAAAACAAACAAACAAATAAATATATAAATATATAATAAAACTGACAGGACCCAGCACTTCCAGAGCAGCCAGTACAGCTACACACACTCCCATGGCCACGGAGGGCCAGGAGGGAACAAACAGGGTTAGAGAAAGAATTCGCTAAGGATGATAGATTCCAGATCTTTTACAATGTATCTGTGGTGGTATCATGTTGGCTACACGATTGACCTTTTTTTTTT
>NW_007263346.1:0-782 GCF_000164805.1 Carlito syrichta | reverse complement strand
CTGGAAAGACCATCCCTGGGTGCCATGACCGTGCATGTCAGTCATATGCCTGTGAACAGGGCAGGGGCTCAGCAGGCCTGTCTGGGGCTCCTTTCCCGTAGACAATGCACCATGCGGGGTCACACACCAGCAGGAGGTTATCCACACCTCTCCATTCATGAACCCAGGAATTGGAGACCAGCTTGGACAGCATGGTGAGACCCTGTTGCTATAAAAAATAAAAAAGATTAGCCAGATGTGGTGGTGTACTCCTGTAGTCCCAGTGCTTTGGGAGGCTGAGGCAAGAGGATCTCCCTAACGTTTGAGATAAACTTGGGCAACACAAAAATGAAGAAACAAAAGTAAAAAACACCAAAACGCCTGTAGTCCCAGCTACTCAGGAGGCTGAGGTGGGAGGATTGCCTGAACCCAGGAGGCTCGGGCAGCAGTGCCTGTCACAGAACAAAGGCTCCAGGGCAAGAGGGCAGACTCACCTGGATTCTACCCCTCTTCCTACTGCCCTTGTGACTCTGGGCAAGTTCCTTACACCTATTTAAACACCTCTCTCCTTATTTAATTTAATTTAATTTAATTTTTATCTTTTTTTTTTTTTGAGTTGGAGTCTCACTCTGTGGTCCAGGCTGGAATGTAGTGGCATGATCACTTACCATTGCCTCTAACTTTCTGGACTCCAGCAAACTTCCTGTGTCAGCATCCTAAGTAGCTGGGACTATAGGTGTACATGACCATGCCTGGCTAATTTTTTGTTTTGGATTTTTTTGCAGAGTTGAGATCTTGCTTCG
>NW_007263345.1:0-834 GCF_000164805.1 Carlito syrichta | reverse complement strand
TGCTTGATTATTAGATTAGTGATGCTTTAAGTGAAATGTCACTCCAGAAAGTCATAGAGGCTAGTAAGATTATGCATTTAACTGACAGAAACTTGACCATCTTCTCAGATTCATCATAACTCAATCTCATATTGACTTTATTTCAAAAAGGATTATCTTGGTATTATAAAATATCATAAGGGGAAATTTTTCTATAAAGATATGTACAAAACAATTATTTTAAAAACATTTGGCTTATAGAAGAAAGGTCTTAAAAGATGAAATTCTTTGACAGGAATGTGCAATTAACAGATGACTTCTGATGACTTTTTGCTAAATACAAGTACTACTTGCAAATATAATCCACCAAACAAATGAACTGAGTAGGTATGACTATTTATAAAAAGTGTTTCAGGTTTTTTTCTTTGAAAAATGTCAACAAAATTGTGGTTGTTTCATGGTAAGACCTTGTGGCAATGCATCTTCATATATTTCCCAAATATTCACGACCCTAATATATGGTCAGTAATGAATAGATAATGAGGAATAAAACAGACCCAATCCCTGTCATCACGTAGGTTACAGTCTAATTGAGAATCCAGATGCTAAACAATCACTTAAACTAAGTTGTCAGTCGGGTTCGGTGGCTCAGCCTGCAATCCCAGCAGTTTGGGAGGCTGAGGTGAGTGGATTGCCTGACCCCACGGGTTTGAGACCCACCTGAGCAACTTAGTGAGACCTCATCTCTACAATAAAATCAAAAATTAGCTGGGCGTGGTAGCGTGCACCTTTAGTTCCAGCTACTTGGAAGGCTGAGGTGGAAGGATCGCCGGAGCCCAGCAGGTCAAGGCTGTG
>NW_007263344.1:0-788 GCF_000164805.1 Carlito syrichta | reverse complement strand
TGGTGTGGCAGCGCATGCCTTGAATCTCAGCACTTTGGGAGGCCAAATCAGGAAGATGTCTGGAGAGCAGGAGCCCAAGGCCAGCACTGTGCATTGCAGGGAGATCACATATCTGCCCCCATCCAAACAGGGGGTATGGGGTTGAGCTGTTTGTCATGCCAGCCACTCTGGATGGTGAGGAGGGAGAATTGCCCAAGCCCATGATTTAGAGAATGGCGGTAACCAGGGTCATGTACGTGGGCCCAAAACCGGGCCACAGAGCCAGACCCTGTCCAAAAATATTCTCAACTATGCATTGTGTGTTCACAGGGTGACTGGCTTTACAGCCAGGAAAAATTGGATTGTCAGTGAATAAATGTCCCCATGTGAGGGATTTGTCCCTGGACTTTCTTGGCAGAAGGTCCTCGTTGTCAATTCGGAGGGTCGTTCTGCCTGGGGCACATTTCTCTCCTTGGAAAGTAGAGCGGTCAGGAAACCTGCCAGGGAGTCACGGGAACTCCTGCACCAAAGTGGGGGCAGACATTGGGGGGTTGGGGCTGGAAGGTGCTGAGCTTTGGGAACTCTCACATGTGGGGGTGGGGGGAAGGACTGAGGGCAGAATGTTTGCAGGAGAATGGATTTCTTTCTTTCTTTCTTTCTTTCTTTCTTTCTCTCTCTCTCTCTCTCTCTCTCTCTCTCTCTCTCTTTCTTTCTTTCTTTCTTTCTTTCTTTTTCCTCTCTCTCTATTGTTTCCTTACTAGGTAGCCCAGGTTGCTCTCAAACCGTCCAAAACAGGCTTTCCTATTGGC
>NW_007263343.1:0-709 GCF_000164805.1 Carlito syrichta | reverse complement strand
AGGTGGGTCTACTTGTCCCTTGGGATAGTTTTTCCTTCTTTACAAATGCAAGATAATCCCAGAGGACAGACATCAATTCTGCCTTTGCCCCTCAAGAACAGTGATGTGTCTAAAAAGTGTACAGAAACCACTCACTGAACTGAAATAAAATTTTTGAGCGTTACTAATTTAATAATATAAAACTTAGACCTAATCAATCCAAAATACAACAGTCTACTTTCAAAATTCAACATAACTCCATTTTAGACCGGTGGGGTGGGGGGGGATCTCTGGCCTCTTAGTGTGTTTGCATGCAGCTAAAATAATTTTGAAATGCTAACAAGATAAGATTGGCACCAGTATGCAGCTTTCTAGACTAACTCTGGGAAAATGTAAGTATGTGCAATAACTCTGTTTTGTTTACTAAAGGAACAAGGAGACTGTGAACCGAGGACAAGAGAATTCACCACTTTCCAGGACTCCTCTCATCGCCCAGATGTCTGCAAGTCTAAGGAACCTCTTGATCTTAGCCCCTCTCTGTCCCAAAGCTTGGATAAAATTTTTTTTAAAGCACACTTGGCCCAGAATTTGATGAGCTCTCGTGAGGCTTTGGCATTTTCCTAAACCGGTGCTCAGCAAGGAGAAAGTCATGTTCAGCTTGAGTGCCAAGATCATGAAGCCCAACGGCAAGAAGCCAGATGAGTTCGAGTGTGGCATCTCCCAGGCTGTC
>NW_007263342.1:0-713 GCF_000164805.1 Carlito syrichta | reverse complement strand
TTTGAGTCTGGAATCTCAATTCTATTCCATTGATCTATATGCCTGTTCCTATGCCAGTACCAAGCTGTTTTGATGATTGTAGCTTTATAGTAAAGTTTGAAGTATGGTAATGTGATACTACCTGCTTTTGTTTTTTTTTTGCTGAGGATTGTTCTGGCTACTCTTGGTCGTTTGTATTTCCATATGAATTCCTGTGTTGTTTTGTCTAGGTCTGAGAAGAATGTTGCTGGTAATTTGATAGGTATTGCCTTGAATCTGTAGATTGCCTTAGGTAAGATGGACATCTTCATAATATTGATTCTTATAATCCATAAGCATGGAATGTTTTTCCATTTGTTTGTGTGTGTGTGTGTGTGTGTGTGTATACACGCATATGTTTGAAAAAGAGGAGGAAGCTCATTGAACTCATTAGAAGGTCCAAATCATTATCTAAGTTTCTTCAGGGTTTCTTGGATGCAAAATTCTCCTCTTCCTCTATATAGTTACTGAAATGAAAAACTTAATAAAAGAAAAGGAAATGCTATTCCCTCTACTTCTCTTGCTCTAAACAATGACATATATTTCTGAAGAAGAAAGACAAAAAAGACACTGGACTGGTCTTATCATTCGGAACCCAAGTGACTAGATGTTTTCTCGTCAACCCTGAAGAAAGTAAAGAGAATATTGAATTGTTCCATTTTAAAGACAAAAACTAGTAGTCTTCTGTACCTACA
>NW_007263341.1:0-857 GCF_000164805.1 Carlito syrichta | reverse complement strand
CTTTTTATTCAATGCTTCCTTTCACTCCCTCATTGTATTCCCCCAGTGATCTTAAAAGCCTTCCACATCCTTTCTTCTGATTTGAAGACCAGAGATCAAGTGGTGGATAATGTGTCTACTGTATCTTATCAGGCAGTCTTCCAGAAAACTATCACTTCAGCCTCAGTATCAGAGGACATGATCTAAGGTAGACTTTGGAGGAAAATTATTACTGCAAGGAGAAGTGAAACCAGGAAACCAACCATTCCCCCTTTATTATAATCAGTCAAGTTAATCATGCTGTGTTGTTCATTTATTTATTCATTCAGCAAATATTTGTGAGTTATCTATAACATGTCTGGTTCTGTGTAGGTACTAGAACTGCAAGGAATTTGGGTCCTTTTTTTCAAAATTTATTTTTTCCATCCTTCTTATCCCCTCTCATCTAAGGAAAAACTGATATCTGAGCCAAATCTTAACCATCAAGGTGTTTTTCCACCATCCCTGTCTGTGTTTTTCCAACTGTTCCCATGAAGGTGTTTGGTAGTGGTTAACATTGACAATCAGCTAACTTTAGGTAAAAGAGATTGTTCTTGACTGTGGGTGGACCTCATGCAATCAGCTGAAAGAATTTAAGGGCAAAACTGTGGTTTCTTGGAGGAAGAAGAAATTCCATCTGTAGACAGTAGAGTCAGCTCCTGCCTGGGAGTGTCCAGACTATCAAGCTGCCCTATAGATTCCAGTCTTACCTAATCAGACCCATAATAGCATAAATCAATCCCCCACCCTTAATACACAGTCATGTGCTGTATAATGATGCTTTGGTCAATGACAGACTACCTATACGACAGTCACAAATACTCATACTGTGTTACAAT